>NW_007731195.1:85858-97264 GCF_000696425.1 Galeopterus variegatus
GGTATTTGACAGGTGGAGCCTTTAAGAGGTGATTGGATTGTGAGAGCTCTGCCCTCAGGAACGGATGACCCTGCTCACGGATTAATGGGTTAACAGAATAACAGGTTATCAGGCAGTAGGCTGGGGGCTTTATAAGGAGAGAAAGAAGCATGTGCGCAGGCTCTTGACCCCTCGCCATGTGATTCCATGTGCCCTGTCAGGACTGGGCAGACAGTCCCCACCAGGAAGACGGCCCTCACCAGATGCGTCCATTTGACCTTGGTCTTCCCAGCCTCCAAAACTGTAGGAAATAATTTGTTTCTTTAAAAATTACCCAGTTTTGGGTATTCTGTTGTAAGCAACAATAAACTGACTTGTCTATGGATGGCAGGACAAACAGGGATTCTTTCCTTTGTGCGTTAATATCACCTTCAGGTTTAGTCACCTTCTCGACAAGCCTTTTTCCTGACCACCTTACTAAGATCACAACACCCCCCACGCAGGCCCTCAGCATTCCCTGTCCCTTTTACCCTCATCTACTTCTTTTTCTTTTCATATCACTTATGCTTTCTAGCATGTATACGTCCTTTTCTTATTAAGTTGATTTTTATTTTCTCTCTCTCCATGCCCTGCAAAAACGGAAGCGGAGGCAGGGGCCCTTGTCTGTTTGGTTTGCTGATAACATCTTAAGCATCCAGACCTGTGCCTAGTATACAGGAGGAACTCAACACATATTCGTTGAATAAATATTCTACTCAAGTTTCTTAAATTAAGTATGTACTTCTGTGCAAATCAAACTTCTTGAAGTAAACATGTATTTTTTCTGCAGCTGAAAAAAAGTTTTTAGGGGCAAAGAATGAACCATGCCACCCACGGGTTCCCAAGCTGGTGGGGTGTAAGAGAGAAGCCGATTCTGTAGGTGGGAGTTCCAGTGCCTGCTCTCCATGACTAGTTCCCCTTCATGACGGGTCTCTAACAAGCATAAAAACGGACAAAAGACAAGCATGCAGAGAGGGCAGGAGCAACTCCAAGAGCTGAGATTTTCCACAGGAAGCTTTGCAGAGTCAGAAAACTGACAGCAGAAACTAAAGCCCAGAGAACAGCAGAGCAGTGAAGTCTTGTGACCATAAAGCCATGTTCTTCAGTTCCACTCCATTCCCCTCCCAAGCCCAGGACAGCTGCCAAACTTCAGTGGCTGATGGAGACCAGGATGGAGACCTTCTTGTGGGGAGCGCCAGCTGGGTGCAGGCGTTAGGCTGCAATTAGGAAATGCCATGCACCCTCTGCCACTGCTGTGCAAAATGAGCCACTGGGGGCTTGTTATCTGGGCAGGAGCTTTCGCAGCATGTGAGCACTGGGCCTCCCAAGGCAGCGACCTGCCACAAGCCACATCTGACATGACCCAGCTTGGCTCTACCAGTGGCCTCACCAGCACTGTTCTCCAAAAGCAGAAACAGTTTTCCAAAAGCTGAACCACCCTGGCCCACAGCTCCTTTCCTCAAGGGGTGGCATCTCATTCAATCAGGTTGCACCAGCCAGACACTGGGCCATCATCCCTGTCAACCCCTATTTGCAATGGATCCTCAAGTCCTGTCTGTTTCTCTTCTATACATTTCTCATTGGCTTCACTCATCACCCCTGCCACCTCCTTGCTCCAAGCTATTATCATCTTTCTCCAGGACAATGTTTAAACCTTCTAACTAGAATGTCTATTTGCTGCTAGAGTGATTCTTTCGTTTTTTAAAACTATTTTTAAGTGTAACATACAGATAAAAAAGGTGAAAAAACCCATAAATATACAACCAGATGAATTGTCACAAAATGTACACACTTATGTAATCCCCACCCAGGTCAAAAATTAGAAAATTAACAGTCCCAGCAGCATCTGTGGACTCCTCCCTGGCACTACACCTTCCTCCTACCTAAAGGTAGCCTGAAGAGTGATTCTTATCAATGGCTAATCTCAGCATGTCACCATGTGCCACCACTGTTCTCCTCCCATGGGACACAGACTAATGTCCTGATCAAGCCTATGTGTCCAGCCCCCCTGCCTCTCCAGCCTCATCTCATAACTCTTAGGCCCCAGGTACACAGGCCTTTAAGTTGCTCCAACCTGCAGGACTCTCTCCCATCACAGAGCCTCCCTGCTAGTGGGTCCCAGGACCAGGAAAGCTCTTTCCTTCCCTACCTCTCACAGCCTGGTGAACTCCTGTTCCTCCTTCATGTCACAGCTCAAATGTCACCTCCTCAGGGAAGCCTTCCTGGATTTCCCAGACTAGGTCGATTCTCCCCATTACTGGTTTTCCAAGCACACTGAACCTCTCCTTCACGGCACATATCACTGTTGGAACTGCATGGATCCCAGTGCCTCTTCCCCAGCAGAATGTGGGCTCTGGGAGGCACAGCTGCCATCTGCTTTGCTCGCCAGTGCCTGGCACAGAGCAGAAGCTCATATATTTGTGGAAAGAACAGAAGAGGTACGTTTCACCCCCCATCTCTCCAGGGTGGTCCACATTGCCCAACCAGGAGGTGGTGGAGCTCAGATGTGGTCGGCAGACTAGAGACTGTGAGTGCCCCCAGGGCAGGGGGATGTCTCATTCAGCTGGGTTCAAGTCCTGGCCCCTCCACTCACAAACCGTGGGATCATAGGTGAGTCCCTTCAGCCCCGTGAGACTCAGCGACCTCCATGAGAAACGAGGGTAACGATAACTCACTTCTCCGAATGGATTCGAGGAGGCAGGCAGCTGGCCAGATCTTATCCCTTCAGCAACTCCCCCTCCCCAGAGCAGCTACCTCCCACTGCCGTGGAGAAACCCCTGCTTGGGCCCCGGGGCCCAGGAGAAGCTGTGCTTGGGATCCGTGTGCCGGGCACCTGCCATGGGCCGGGTGGCCCCCTGTCCTCAGGACTCCTGCCAGCAGCCACCAGGGAGAGTCAGAGGCAACACATGGAGACCCCACCATCTCTCCCACCCAACTGCATTCCCATTGACCCTGATACCCCCTAACTTAGTGCTTGGCACCTCGGGGTGACATGGGGTGAGGCTGCCCCATGTTTGAACAAGCCTCCGGTGTGGGTTTTTAGAACAGTGGTCTGAATGCAGTGCTCCCCGACACACTCCCTCCATCTCCCCCTCCTCTGGCACCTCTGGTCTCCCGCTACACCCTCGTCTCTACATGGTTACTCTCTCCCTTCCTCTCCTCTGTCTCTGCTATGGACTGAATTGTGCACCCCACTCCCACCCCCCAAAATTCTTATGTTGAAGCCCTAACCCCCAGTATCTCAGAATGTACCCCTATTTACAAAGAAGGTCTTTAAAGAGGTGGTTAAGTTAACATGAGGCCATTAGGGTGGGCCCTTACCCAACCTGGCACCTTATAAGAAGAGGCAATTCGGACACACACAGAGACACTTGGCGCTCTTTAAAGAGGTGGTTAAGTTAACATGAGGCCATTAGGGTGGGCCCTTACCCAACCTGGCATCCTTATAAGAAGAGGCAATTCAGACACACACAGAGACACTCGGCGTGGCAGAGGCCATGTGAGGACAGAGTAAGAAGGCAGCCATTTGCAAGCCAAGGAGAGGAGCCTCAGGAGAAACCTCCCCTGACAGGATCTTGATCTCGGATGTCCAGCCTCCAGAACTGTGAGGGAATGAATTTCTGTTGTTGAAGCCACTCAGTCTGCGGTGTTTTGTTATGGCAGCTCCGGCAAGCTGAAACACTCTCCACCTCCTCTGTTCCTCCTTCCTCTTGCTTCCTTCCTCCCTTTCTCTCTCCCTGTCAATTCTTCCCCTCCCCTTCTGCCTGGATTTTTCCATTCCAATGCCTCATACACCAGAAATCAGAAAGTAGCAGCTTCACATCAGAGAACCAGACCTAATGCTCTCAGCTCTGCCAAACCGTAACACTGCCTAGTCCTAGAGACTCTCCAAAGCTTGCAGCTAAGTCCACAGTCCGTAGGACCAGAGACAGCCTGGCGCCCACGGAGCCCTCTGGACTATGCCCAAGAAAAGCAGTCTCACTTGAGGGGTCACACCTGAAACACAAAGGCCAGTTCTAGAAGGCAACGCACCTGGCCACTGACCCTGAAACCCCCGTGTCTGCACTGGGGGAACTTCTGTCAGGTACAGCTGGTGCCATCAGAACACAGACACATCACTGGGTGGTGGCTCTGCTTCCACGAGCACCAGTGGTGACAGTCGAGAGCCTAGACCCCACTCTCAGCTCCCAGAGGCCCCTCCCCCTTAACCTGCCCCTCAGATGAGNAGCCTAGACCCCACTCTCAGCTCCCAGAGGCCCCTCCCCCTTAACCTGCCCCTCAGATGAGTAAGACATTGGGGATCATCCCTCAGTAAGACTCTTACTACTGGAAGATACCAACAGCTGCAATTTGATAGAATAAATAGTATGACGAGAGAAGTACAGGGGTACCAAACTCAGACTTCAGGGGTCAAAGAAGGCTTCTTGGGAGAAGTGGCATCTAAGAACAGATCTGAGGATGAACAGGAGCTGGCTGTGCAAAGGGCAAAAGGAGCATACCAGGCAGAAGAAACAGCATTTGCAAAGACCTAGAGGGCAAAAGAGCAAGGAGAACTGAAAGAGTTAATTCCAAGAGGAAGGAGTGGGGGATAGTGGTTTGTCATAAAATAGGCCAAGAGCCTAGACCCCACTCTCAGCTCCCAGAGGCCCCTCCCCCTTAACCTGCCCCTCAGATGAGCAAGACATTGGGGATCATCCCTCGGTAAGACTCTTACTACTGGAAGATACCGACAGCTGCAATTTGATAGAATAAATAGTATGACGAGAGAAGTACAGGGGTACCAAACTCAGAACTCAGGGGTCAAAGAAGGCTTCTTGGGAGAAGTGGCATCTAAGAACAGATCTGAGGATGAACAGGAGCTGGCTGTGCAAAGGGCAAAAGGAGCATACCAGGCAGAAAAAACAGCATTTGCAAAGACCTAGAGGGCAAAAGAGCACGGAGAACTGAAAGAGTTAATTCCAAGAGGAAGGGGTGGGGGATAGTGGTTTGTCATAAAATAGGCCAGCCAGGGAGGAAATGTCCTGTGATTTCGGGGCTGCCTGCGGGGTACATTTCCCCATGCTCATTGCTCTAACCCTCTGTGTGCTCCCAAGGCAATCAGCTCAGGACCCAAGAAGTTCCATCCTTCCAGCCTCTGAAATTACCCATGACAGGTGGCATTAAAGGCAATGCTACTAGCCCAAGGTTGCTGAGAACCCACTCACCTTAGAGAGGATGCAATTTGGTGCAGGGGGCACTGGACGACTTGGGGGAGGCCTCCTGGATGACTCCTTTCTCTCAACTTGGGATCTGGCCCCTGGGGAGTCCCTAGTAGCCCTGCTGAGATGTGCTGGCAATGGTGTAGGTGGGGACCCGCCGTGCAGATAGTCTGGAGGGGGCCGCGGAGGAGGCTGGGAGGGCTTCCGTAGGGTTTCAGGGGTGTTGGTCACCTGTATGCACAAAACAAGGAATGCCTGGACAAGGAATCTTCAATACACTTAAAAACTCAGGGATGCCCTTGCGTGTCTCATTGAGATGAACAGAGGTTGAGGGGAGTATAGACATGCTGACCTGCTACAAACCCAGAGGATCCCAGAGGTCAGACACAACCCTTAAAGTCATTGGGGGATATCAGAACTAACTGACATGCCTCTCAAGCCAATAAAATGGCTTTTATTACCAATCCCATGGGCCCACAGAGGCTCTTAGAAAACCCAGCACAGTCCTGAGGGAGGAAGGAAAAGTAGCCAAATCCAATGGTGCAAAGCCCTTACCTTTCGTTTGCCCTGGGGTGTCTGCAACTTGAAAGTAGGGTTGGCATGGCCAGTTCCACTGTTCTGAGACACCCTGAAAGGACAGCTAGAAACAAGGAATGGGAGAGGGGGGTCAGGGGGGATATTCAGCACAGGTCAGCGACTCAGTTCTTTTGACCCAAGCATGGCCAGCAAGCAGCTACATCTTCCCCCAGTCTGCTCTAGAGGAAGTGGGACTGGTCCTCTCAAATCCCGTCTTCCTAGGTAAGGAGACTTGTATGTGGCCCAAGGAGAACTCTCGAGAAAAGAGAGTTGACCTATACAAAGCCGAGTTTTCTCAGCACTTTTTCTTCAACCTTTGAAGATCTTTCTCCCCTAAGGAGACATAAAGATATCAACAGCCATCAACCAGTCCCCCTCAGACATAGATCCAGAAAGACCTGGGATTTAACATCCCCTCCAGAACAAGTGTAACTTAACAGGAGACTTGGAGACTTTACATCTTCAATGTCCAAAGGAATAAATCACTTAAAAAAAAAAGTGAGTCTGTCTTGAGGGGACGTCCAGCCACCCCTGTGATTGACTTGAGCTAGTCGTCTGTTCTCCGTTGCCTCAACTTCCTGTTCTTTAAAATGGGGAATATATCAATTAGATAAAGGAAGGCAAATGAGTTTTTATTTCATATTCCGACTTGAACTGGTTGGGAGCATTCTGCTAAGAAGGATTCAGAAGTGACGAGCAGGCTGAGTACAGAGTATTCAGAGTGAGATTAACTAGTCATGTCTGCCCCGGTCACAGAGCATGGCAGAAGGGGGGAGGGCAGAGTTACCTTGCTTCATCTTCCCTGAATTAGACCCACCACCACCACCACTTTCACTTGGTACTGCCCATGGAGAGCTTTAAGATCTGGAAGTGGACCCTGCGTGCTTCAGGACACCCTGTCATACCTGAACTGCTGTCTCAACTTGGAAGGGAGGGCCGAGGGCTTGAGTTGGCCAAGTTTGTTGTTCTGTTTACAGCAGTAGTACACCAGCATAAGGGCCACCAGCACAAAGATGGCTGTGAACACACCGGCGATCACAGGTCCAACACCTTCCAGAAACAGAAGCCAAGCAAGAGATTTAGACGCTGTTTGGGCTATGGCAGTGGATTGCAAACAATGTATTCCTGATTCTTCGGTAAACATTTGATTTGCATTTAATTTGTATTACTTATTTTAACCTACAAATTATAATAAAAAGCGCACATTATGCACCACTGGGAAACCACTAATATTAGCTTAAACGGCCAGGTCAACTTGCTTTGTGCAGACCTTATATTATAAAGCTTCTCCAGACACTTCTGTTTAATTGAACAGAGTCCCTTTCAAGGCAAGCAGTTTAAGCTTTGTTATCATTTGCCACTAGTTTTCAGCCTGACTCATGATTTTCCTGGACACAAAGCAACCGACATTTTTGCAACTCAGATTGATTTGAGACTAGAACCCTCACCTATAACCCGCAATTTCACATTTGGTTTCATGAAAACTGCCTCAATGTTCTCACAGATTATAAATTTAAATGTACAAATATATTTACACCAATAAAACACTACTTTTATCTGTTTTATATATTGGGAGTTCTTCCTTGAAAGACTTTTTTTAAAGTACTTTGCTACTATTAAAAACAAAAAGGTTTGGAAACCACCCACAGGGCTAGAAACCCTGAGATATCTACTAAAAAACTAAACTTTTCTGAGTGTCTGACTCCTCATTTTAACCTTTGTTCATCTAAGGAAATCTAATCCGCCACAATGTGCCCCAGGTTCATGATTATTTTTAAGTGCCCCAAAAGGTCTAGTCACCACCCCTTCAAAAGGGGTGTGAATATTCAATGACCTACAGTCTCTCTTAATCTCTTGCTCTACTAGGCAGGTTCATTCTCCTCAGCAGAAAGGACAGGAGAAGAGTGACTGGGCGTGGATACTCTACAACAAGCCACTTGCCCCTGCAATGCCCATCCCTTCTCACAAAGGCAGGCAGAAGCCCTGAGCAGGCTGGGACTCACTGTCGGGGGGCATGGGCCCGCTGTCGATGCTGCCCCCTGGGCCAGACGTGTTGCAGAAGGGAGGGGCCCAACCCCGCAGGCAGTGGCAGTTCTGGTTGTTGTTGCAGACCTAGAGGGAGGGAAGGGAAAGGGCGTCAGCACTCTGGAGAGCTCTGGCCTCCCACAGAGCCTGCCCCAGGGCCCCAGTGTAGAGGAGCCCAGAACCCGGGCACATGGGCACACGTACCCCATGGCCATTGCACTTCTTCCCACAGCCTTCGGTTTCAAAGAAGGAGGTGTTCCTGCACTGTCCCTCGAAGCAAATCTGTAGCGAGGAGGAAGCAGAATCATTGGCACAACAGAAGGGACACTGGTTGGAAATTAGGGGACTAGGGTTTTGTGCTCAGAAAATATGGGGACCCAAAAGGGCAGCCCACTTCTGGTTATTAGTTACAGTGAAAAACAGAAAACAACCAAGGACAGGACAGTAGTTAACTAAATTCTGCCATTGTTTTTGTAAATAGGGAGAAAATGATAAATTTTATATTGTTAAAATACTATATTTAACAATGTAATATTAAATATGTTATTACATTATATAATACATTATGATACATTATGCTGATTATATCTTCATTACTTAACTGTATACTAATATGTCCTAATTTCAATTTTATACCTAAAAATAATGATGGCGAAAGCAGCCTACTTTGCCAGGTACTATACCAAGTGCTTCATATGTTTTTTATATTTTCATTATCACAATTAACTCTGTGAAAGAGTTGACATTATTTTTCCCAGGCTTCCTGGACTTCTAGTCCATTTTTAATTCATATGATAACCATTGAGGATGAAAATGGTAACAGCTAGCCCATCTAAGTGATTTACAGGGATTGTCTCCTTTAATCCTTACAACAGTTCTATGAAGAGGGTGCCTGCTGTCACTATACGTGTTTATAAAAAAGCCATTGAGGCTCAGAGGTTAGAGAGGCTGGGATTTGAACCCAGGCATCCTCCCTCCAGAGCTCCTCTCTGCAGCCTGGCTCCTGAGCGAGGCCAGGAGAAGGGACTCACATGGTTGTAGCCACACTTGGTCCCAGTCATGACCAGGCCTGGGTCCAGCATGTCACCCTCCTCTTCAGGACTTCGGTAGACATGAGTGCCCCGGCATTTGATCTGCTTCCCATTCATCATGATGTCAGTGTTGATGGGCACCGCATTGGACTCCAGAGGCCGCATCTCAGAGGTCTGACATTGGATCTTCCCACACTTGGCATCTCTGGGCCCAAGAGAGAGGGAGGGAAGGAGATGGAATCAGAGGCAGGAGAACAGCCGGAGCATCACAGAGCTTCAGTCTTTCTTGGCGGAGACAGCAGGCTTGGGTAGTGTGGGATAAAGGCCTAGGGCAGTAAGTGTGCTCTAGAAACCCACCAGGAGAGACTGCATGCAGACTTAGACCAAGGGGAGGGAGTAGGCTCCCTGTCCCTGCACAGATATAGGCCAGGGAACTGTACTGGAAAGTCCTTACTTCAAGGACAACTGCCTGACCTGAGCAATATGTCCCCTTATGGTCTTTACATCATCATCCACCCAGATCCTCTGGCCAGAAGCCTGGGGTCATTTCCAACTCCCCACTCTACCTCACTCCTGGGTTCACACAATTGTTAAGCCCTGTCAATCTTCTGTCTGATGTATCTACCCTAATTCACACCACCATCCTCCCTCACCTGGACTGCAAGAAACTGATTTCCTGCCTCCAATATTGCCCCAGAGGAGTCTAATTTCCATACTGCTCTTAGGCCAAAGTCCAAACTCCCCTAGCCATTCATTCAAGGCTTTTCACAATCTGGTCCCTGCTTAACTATCCAGGCCCATTTCTCACAGTCCCCTCTCCATTGCACCCCAATATTATACTTTGTATCAGTTCTTCCAACTGCCAGTTTTTCTCTATCTGTATCTTTGCCTACAACAGTCTCCTATGCACCAGCACCACTCCCAACCCTGTTCTCCTAGATAATTGCTCCAGATCTCAGCAAAGGCATAACTTTCTTTGGGAAATCACTATGACCCATTAAGTCGGGTTGGGTGGCTGATTACCACACTATACCACTATCACACTATATTGTTAATTAAAAGTTACACACTCAGCACAGTATCTTATATATAGTAAACCCTCAATAGATAGTGGATACCCCTCAACATCTGCATCCAGCCCAGTGAAGACCGAGCCACTGCCAGAAGCCCCCCAGGCTCCCCTGCTGGAACAAGGGGGGACACCATGGACCTCAACCATGCCTCCCCTCGTCCTTCCTCCTCCCACCCTATCCTCTTTCTTCTTCCCCTCTCCCCCTCCCCCCCAACTGCTCCACAACATCTTAGAATGTAAAAAGAATAATAACAACAATAATTAGTGGATACCCCTCAACATCTGCATCCAGCCCAGTGAAGACCGAGCCACTGCCAGAAGCCCACCAGGCTCCCCTGCTGGAACGAGGGGGGACACCACGGACCTCAACCATGCCTCCCCTCGTCCTTCCTCCTCCCACCCTATCCTCTTTCTTCTTCCCCTATCCCCCTCCCCCCCAACTGCTCCACAACATCTTAGAATGTAAAAAGAATAATAACAACAATAATAAAGAAAGAAACTGGAAAAAAAAAGATAGTGGATAGATGGCTGAATGGATGCATAGATGAGTAGGTGGGTGGGTGGGTGGATAAAGGGATGAATGGATGGATGGGTGGGTGGATGGTTAGTTGGAATGAATGAATGAGTGAATGAATGATGGGCTATTTAAATGAGGGTATAATTAGCACCCTGCAGAAAGGACCCAAAGGGGTATATTCCCTACTCTACTATAAGGTGGTCCCAAAAGGAAGCCCAATCAGATTTCTAGGAAGCACTGACACCTGCCCCCGCACCTACTTCCTTGGGGCTGATTGGGACATTGTCAAACAACAGACCAAGAATAGATGGCTGACTTCAACTGATTTATTTAAAGGTCCAGCTCTGGAGCCAGCCATGCTGCTGAGCTGGGCATCAGTGAGTAAGGACAGAGCAGGAATTGCTGTGTCACCCGTCGTCTCACGTGGTCTGCCCTACAGTCCTCACCTCAAGTCGCACTCCTTGTATACACCATTCATGTCCTTTCCACAGTTTCCAAAGGCGTCTCCTGCTACATTCACCATCTCAAAGCAGAGATCAGGGGCAGGCCTGGCTCCTGGGTAGGCAGGAAACAACATTTATTAGTACACTAGACTGCTGAAAGCCCCCAAAGGACAAAACTAGCCTTCGGTAAAATCATGAGGTTAAGAAAGTTTGGGGGGAGGGAATTCTCAGCCTCTTCCTCCTGTACCCTATCAGCTTATTCCATCCCTGTATTCTCATTAAGACCTACTCACAGAAAAATGTTTTGTATTAGTTCTTTATACCTTATTAAGAATTTGTACCTGTGGGGGTTTGTACACTAAGCTGCTCTCTAATAAAGAAGCCCATTCCATTTCAGAATTCTGAAAAGTGGGTAATACATGCACAAAATTTTAAAGACACAAAGTATGTTTCAGAAATTTTCCTTGTAGCCATCCAATTCCTACTCTCCTACATCCTGGAGAAGCAACACTTATTAACATTATAT
>NW_007731195.1:97831-101888 GCF_000696425.1 Galeopterus variegatus
TTTCCTACAATTTTACTACTTATATACTATGCCCCCCTACATTTTAATTTATTTCCAACAAAAATACAGTGAAGTTCTTTATTCATTTCTCTCTAGGCTGACAGTAGCCTACTTCCATGGTCGGTAAGGAGAAAACAGGAAAAAAGGCTGAAGCTGGGGAAAGCTGTTCCTTGTCATCTGTGTATTAACCTCGAATACTCTGAATTGAATGAAACAGTAAAAAGTGTGTTGCTTCTTTTTTTTTTTTTTTTTTTTTGGTGACTGGCCAGTATGGGGATCTGAACCAATGACCTTGGTGTTAGAAGGCTGTGCTTTAACCGAGCTAATGAGCCAGCCCAAAACTATGTTGCTTCTGTTTTGATTATTACATTTGTGTCGAGCTAGATTGTTAACAATTATTGTGATAATAAAATGCCAGTCTTCTACTTACAGCAAGATGGTGAACTGGGAATCAAATTTACCCTTTCCCCGCCTGACACAAATAAACAAAAGACCAGACACAATACATGAAAGAATACTTTACAAGACACCAGACACCGGTAACAAGAAGAAGTGATTCCTGCAGACAGGAAGGAAATAGGTGATTGTCCCAGCTCACTACCTTGAGAGAGTTGCAAGGCTGTGGCACAGCGAGAAACATCGCACGCAAAGCTCAACAGATTCCCTGATTTGAAATGATGGATGTAAAAGTCTAGAGTGACAGAGGACACTAGACTTTGTAGGACAGAGAAAGAACAGAAGGTATACAGAGAGGGGATCCAGAGATCACAGTAAAGTGTCTCTGATTAGAGAAACAGAATCGAGCTTTCACACAGGGCTGGTCATGGTGCTTCTTTCCACCAGCCTGGAAAAATCCATAATTAATGGAGCACTAGCTAGAATATTCAGAAAGACATTGCCTCAGTGGTGGGAAATAATTTTCTCCAAACTAAATGCTTCTCTGGACCCAACTACCAAATCTTAAAAGCAAGACCCTAAAAGATCAAGCTGTTACCAAGGAACTAACTCCATTCCAACACAGAGTCCAGGAATATTTCTTGGAATACAAAAATGATTAACATCGAACATGGCAGAATACACAGTGTCTAGCATCCCATCAAAGATTACAAGGCATGCAAAGACACAATCCATGAGAGAAATAATTTGATAAGTACAGTTTATTGTATATACCTTATGAAGAAATTAGGCACCGAAACAAAATGGATATTTGAGCTCCTGTTCATTTTGCATTATCAATTTAAAACTGCCAAATTATAAACTTGTATCAAGAAAACTATTTACGAAACTTTTTAAAACAAAACTTTGTTCTAAATTAAGAATTCAAACATAGCCTATTTTACTATTAATATAAGTATCATGTTACTATTAGTATTTATGTGAAGTATAATTGTCAGCATTTTAAAAGTTATCAGTAACTCAATTTATTATTTACTGCTATTATAATTATTGTTATTATGATTATTTTGGTTTGTGAAATCCAGAAGTCTGGGATCCACAGCTATAAAGTCAAAGAGTCATGTTCAGGGCAACAGGCTGACAAAGATCCCTGTTTTCCCACAACTTGGTACATTACTCTTCATAACTAGAGGTGGTTTCACCCCTTCATGCCTTTTCCCTGTCCGTGCCTACCACGCACCCAACATCCCGTATTATAATCATTGTTGACCTCTCCCTACCTTCTTGGCTGGGGCATTTTACGTTGCTTCATGTGACTCATAGGACCTAGTACATTGCCTGACACATGGAAGATGTGATTGAATTAAACACCATTGCACAAATGGACGTGCGATGAAATATTCACCCACGCACAGATGAGGGTTTACTGCTGTGTGCTCTTGCTTGGGGCTTTTACTACAAGACACGTTTTATTTTTCAGATATTTTGGAGCTGGTCCAAGGCAGGGACAGTCACTCTTAATATCACAGGAGCAATGACCAATAAAGTTCAGTGTATAGATGGACACAGTGTCATTAGCTTTCTGATATCAATTGCAATGACACCCCCACCCCCACCCCCAGTTATTTGTCGATTTTACATTCATTCAGACTGTTTTTCCTCTAGGCAGTTGATGCTGATTTTGTTTTTATTATTACTGCTGAGAGACTTAGCTGTTCACTATGGCAATGATTCTCAGAGGGGTTAGAAGGGGTTTATAGAAAAATCTTTTGTGGTGGGGCAAACTATATATAATTTTCTGTTGGTGGTGCTAGGAATCCCTCTTCACCCTTTCCTGTTCTCTACTAAGAATCTACATGTCTTTCTATCAAGTGCTCTTGTGTGTTAAGAGCACAAAATAAAATAGAATGGTTTTCATCCTCCAAAAACTAAAAGATGACCGTGGTATTGTGCGGAAAATGACCTAAGCACACACACTCAATTCACGCTGCTCTTTTTTGGAAACATAAACTGATGCCATAAATCGCTTATTTCCGCAGTATGATTTCCCCAAAGATCCCATTTATAGTGAGGCATTTTAGGGGAAGGAAATATACTGGAAATTGGCCCTTTGACAAATTTACACTGTGAGTATTCACAGAACGATTGGATTTCTCTTACACTATCTTTTATTCTTGTGAGACTTTACTGGAGCCCAGAAAATTCATTTAAACTTTTTCTCATTGAAAGTGTGAATAAATGTTGTTTCTTTTTTAAGTACTGCAATCACAGCATGATAGGCAAACTGTAGCTAATGAAATAGTAGCTACCTGGTACCAAAGCAGAAAGCTGTAACTAGGATAAACTGGCATGGAGCCCTGGCAACACACACATTGCTTGCTGAGGTTACACGGATAGCAATGATTTATACTTGACAGACAGACATAAATTTGACAGAACATATAAACATTTAATTTGTATGCAAATATATGGGGGTTTTCATATGTGTAGCTAATATATTGCTCCCAGTGTCATAAAAGGAGGTTATAAAATATTTAGCAAAACATGACTTCATGCCAATTTTTTACAGATAAAAAATGTCTTAGCGGCCATCCTAGCACAAATAAAGACTTATGACAGTATATCTAATATGTGTGTACAAAGAGTTGAGCCTGATAAATAGGTTAAAAATAGTCAACTCATAATTTTTATATCCATAGATTATCCAAAAGTGTTATTGGTGTTGCTTCCTCACTAAATCTTACAGAGTAAAACTCATACTTCCCAAAAATCCTCATAAAGAAAAGACATGATGAAATACTGTATTTAAGGGGCTTTATAATTACCATATAAATGTAAATTTTGTTATTTTAATATGTTTTGTACTATACATATCTCTGTATTTCCACATTATTGCCACATATAAAAAATTGTTGACAGCGCTCTTGCCTTCACAGGGTCATGAAGGGCATCACACTCATCAGTGCCTGGCACCCATGTTTTAGGACACAGGTCTGGCCAACTGTGAGCAGGCATTTGGCCATTTTTGCACAGATGGGCTTATATATAACCAGCCAAGTAATGATATATTCATTGGGTACCAGGTGTTGGTGATAAAAGGAATGTTCACAGCCAAAAACTTGACGACACTGTCCAACTTGAGTTTACTTACATATATTTTGGTTTGGGAATGGTTTTTCAATCAGTAATATAAGCCTAAGATATTGCCAGTTTTCTGAAAAGAAATTAGATTTGTATGTGTGGGGCGAGGAGGAGCCTTCCACAGGAGCTCAGCAGGTGCCAGGTATAACTCAGCGTGTTCTGAGTAGACTGGTTGACCCAAGGATCTGTCATTCTTCTACCACAGCACCTCAAGGGATACATCTAACTGGCTGGTACTAAGTTAGGTGATGGGGAGAAAGGAACTACTTGTTCATGGTATTGGGTCCCCGTGCAGAAAGGCACAGGGACACTGCACGAAACCCATACATTATAAATTATGGCCAGTTAGGTTGAGTGGCTTAGATAAAGTTCCTAGCAATCCAGAATAGTTAGCGACAGAACCCCAGGTGCCTGTTTTTATACCTCCTGTTCTAAGGAAGGTTGTAGTATATACCCCTGAGAAACATAAGATTAATGTTTTCCTTGACTTCTATTGTCGTGTAGAAATATTTTTTTTTTT
>NW_007731195.1:102548-104170 GCF_000696425.1 Galeopterus variegatus
TTTTTCCACAGAAAATTTTGTAACCTAACCATAAGCATCTCCTCTAGACTAATGCTTGATATATGAGATCCTGGGCAAAAGACATTTTGGTGGGATGCTGTTTTCATATGTTTAATTTTCCCTTTAAACATCCTGTCTAAAGCTGAACAGTATTGTTAACTGTGTAAACATAAAAATATTGAAATAGTAATATATATTAATGCGACTTCATAAACTTAAAGCAAATTGAAAGATTTACTTTCTAATAATCTGCTATCCTTCAAATAATTAGCTGGATATTACTTATACCAGGTACAAATAAATTTGATTATTAAGAGGAGCTATAAACTGAAGAAAATAAATTAAAGAAAGACACACAAAAAATTCAGTAAGTTTGGGGTAACACTGGAAGTTACAGTATTATTTTCGGTCAACTGACCACATTTTAGCAAATCAGCCCAAAAGAAAATAAATGTGTCTGAAGTAAAGTATATACGCACTGCTGGCTTGAAGAAGCTTGTGGGAACCTTGTGTTTAAGCCAGTGTAGTGAAGGTCTGGTGACCAGACCTGGCTTGACATTTCCCTTGGATTCAGGGAGGACTTCTGGGGAACAACGCAGCAGGCATGGCTGTGCTGCAACACAGCTCCGGGACACCTCTGGTCCAAAGGGCGGCTCGGCAGGTGCTAGTTATTTGTGCTTTCTCTGTAACAAACATTCTATGCATTATTTCTAACCAGGTCACGTCACTTGCCTACTTAAAATCACCCACGGGCTGCCCGTTCCCTTCAGGGTGAAGCCCACCATCCCTCAGAGGGGCAGCATCCTTTTCTGACCTAACTAACGTCTGGCTATCGCTCCAGCGTGGTCTTCTGCCACTATCCCCCATGAGTTTCCACCCTTTCACAACAACACAGGATGTGCACAAATGCCCTTACCTCCTTCTTTACCTCTTCTCCCTGCCAACTGCTATTCATCCTTGAGACTTCAGGACATGACTCGATCTCCCCTGACCTTGGCACGAGTTACTTCCTATACACTCAGGTTTCCCCTGGATGCATTCTTCTGGTCCAGCGACTGCACTGGGATTGTTTGCATTTGTTTTGTGGCTGGTATTAATGTCAGTTGTCTTTATTTTGAACATTTAAAAAGAGTGCATGCCCTTTGTAACAATTCAAACAAAAAAGAAATATATAAAGAAAATAAATTAATAGTCTTTTCTTTTCTCCCAGTTTCATTCTCCAAAGATGATTAATGTGAACGTTTTTCTGTTAATTCTTCTAGAAACTGTTCTGTACTCATTTAATAAATCTATACTTATATGGACACTGTAATTCTTTTTCTTTAAATGGTAATAATATTATACTTATTTCACCAAAAGGTTTTTTTCACATAACAGCAGTTCCTATAAAACTGTCAAGATTGATACACATATATAGACCAAACTTGTTCATTTTAATAGCTGCTTAATATTCTGTAACATACATATTAAGCAAAATCTCCTCTTGGTGGTTTCTTATTTTTTCCTACAAACTATGCTTAAGTAAAATCCCTGTATATAAATTATTATACAATGTTACTGTTATTTTTGTTAATAAGAATAACATGATAAACCAACGTGTGCATTTAAAATTTTTATCCAAA
>NW_007731195.1:105318-105953 GCF_000696425.1 Galeopterus variegatus
AACCACCCTTGCCCTGCCTCATGCAAAGGCCCTCTTTGTCATATTTTCAGTTACAGGTATAACAGCAGAAATTTCTAGATTCTGTATTCTGTTCCACTAGCCTTTTCATATGTTTCTATGCAAACACTATATTTCTTTGCCTTATGATAGCTTAGCAAATGGTGATAAGTTGTCATGCCTGCTAGGGTGTTAATTATCTCTATGCCCAATCTCTCTCTCTCCCACCCAAAAATTCCACCTAGGGGTCCAATGTGACTTGTGACAGAATTATATATAAATTCAAGGACTTATATTTAAATGATAATAACCCTTACATTCAGAGCACAGTGCCAATTCATTTACTCAAGTCTTTATTTTTAAATACCTATAATAGGTCCTTTGCCTTCCTTGTTGAATAAATGTGTTAGTTTTTTATATCTTTTGTCAATATTAGGAATACGTTTTTTTTCTATTCCATCTCTAACTGGATTTTGCTATTATGAAGAAAATCAATTTTTACTTTTACTATGTAGGTTGCATCCAGCCACTTAACAAAATTTTCTTATTAATTTTTGTAACTTTTAATTGGGTCTCTTGGGATTTTACGTATGTCATCATGTCATCTGGAAATAAAGACAAATTTGTCATTTTTTTTT
>NW_007731195.1:106565-107419 GCF_000696425.1 Galeopterus variegatus
TTTTTTTTTAACATTAATGACATGTGTTTTATTTTCTTATTTAGAATGGATAATACCAGTCCTAGTGAGCATTTTCATGTTTCGGCAAGTGACTTTATCGAATTTATAGTAGCTTTTATTTGTCTGATGTAGCCGACTTTTAAAAAATGTTACATGGGGTTTTATTAGAAGCACCTTCTAAGTTTGGCCAAGTGATTTGAGCTTACCGTTGACATAATCACATATGTCTCCTAGCATGAATTGAATTGATGAGTATGTGAAGGTTGAGGCCTCCTTACACTTGGAAATAAACCCTTACTCCTACCTTACTTTCTCTTAAGGTACTACGTGTTCACTCTCTTCTTTATTGTCTTTCCATCCTAGAATGTATGTGCTGTGTCTTGTTTACCTCTATATCCTTAGCACCTAGAATATTTTCTGGCACAGACATGATGCTCAATAAATATTTCTTAAATAAATAATCAGATTTTCAGGATGTATTCATATTTTAAAACAATACTGGGTGTAACATGTCAATAATTGATTTAGAATTTTCCTATTATTCATGAATAAGTTGGTATATAATTTACTTTTCTGATACCTTTATCGGCCATTTAAATTAAACATATACAAATTTTTTCATGTGAATTGAGAAGAATTAGGAATTGCTTTATCTTATTCTGTGGTTTGTATTTACTTGGGTGGCTGAGAAATATCTATGCTTTAGCTCACAGAAGGTCTTTTTTGTTATTTCTTTGATTTTTTTTCCTGTGTTAATTATTTACATATGGAGGCCCCCACTCTCACATTCACGGCTTTGAGAAATCATTGTCTCATGATTTCCATTTTATTAATGTTTTCTCTTCTTTTTTTTT
>NW_007731195.1:108402-113041 GCF_000696425.1 Galeopterus variegatus
AAAATTTGGGAGAGATGGATAAATAGATTTTTTGGATGGCACCCTCATCTGTCGAAAGCTTTGATGTTTCTCTGTTATTAACTTATTATTACGAATAGATGTGGTATTAATCAATTTGATTCTGCAGTTGGCCAGTCAATGGGGCAAATATATATAAAACATGCATGCATACACCCATCTCTACGTATTTTGCATAAATAGAATGGCTGGCTGCATTTTTAATTCTTCCATTTGTAATTGGTTATTCTGGCATGTGAAAAAACACCTCAGTGTACCATTTATTTCCTAGTTTTATTCATCTTAGTTTTCCTGGATGCATATAGTTCATAGATAAATTTACAATTTAAGCTTTATTTTCTTTATTTTCTAAGGAGAAAAGAAAATAAACACAGAGAATGCGGGAAACTATTAAAGGATATAAAGCACTTGCCTTTGTTTTGTCTTGAGTGGAGTGTTTATGGTTGCTTGGGCTTCCTGCAATAAAGAAAACAGGAATAAAAAGAAGCTTTAAATTCTACTTGCCAAAGAAACAAGGACTTTTGAGGGAAAAAAGTTTAGATTCCAAGTCTAAAGTCATTTAAGATGTTTTAAAGCTAGGGTGTTTTTTATTGCTCAATATTTCTCTTTGCTTGTAGCCTGAAACAAGTTATATTATCACTTTATAAATTACTGCTACCAGAGGCACGTTCCTCTCATGCTCGCGGGCCGGACGCTTTGAGGGTGCAGTTGCTGCGCAGCTCAGTGCTTGGTGCAGGGAGCGGGGTTGCTTTCCAACTGTGTGGCACAGTGGACTCAACAACGCCAGCAATGACAGCGGCCGTAACAGTTATAAGGAAGGTGCAGACTAACCAAGGAGGGGCAAGAACAGAGTGAATCTCTTCATTCCCAGGAGCAGAAACGTCTGGGATGCAGAGTTTCCAGCAGTCTGTTTCCCCATGGCATGACTCCATACCCAAGAGAGTTCCCCTGAGCCTTCCTTTCCTACTTTTCAAATAAGCTAAGAAGAGCTCATTCATTCAACCATTTGGACACCTAAGCACTGCATCAGACCCAGTGCTGTCACCAGGGATAAAAGGCCCTCAAGCCCGTTGCTCCCTGGTGATGCACAGGCAGGTGACATCAGCACTCCAGAGCAAGGACTCCTTTGAAGGTACAAACACGAAGACACCCCTCACTCAGTCCTGGGGAATCAGGGAAGGTCTGCAGGGCTGGTGACACGTACGCTGAGGCCTGAAGGACACTGGGGGGTTTGAAAGGCGAAGTGGGTAGGAAGAAGAGGACAGACCCTGTTCAAGGAAAAGCATGGGCAAGGGCTGACAGCAAGGCAGAGCACAGCCTCCGAGACCAGGACAAGGGTCATCATGATGGGACTGGGAGGGTGACTCCAGGGGAGATGGTGAGGCAGAAGAGGTGGGAAAGGCTTCGAAGGCTGGGCTCAGACCTGTGTGCTCGGTCTGGAAGATAATTAACCAGGAAACTGATATGATTAGACAGCCCTTTTGCATTATTCGCCATTGTTGATTAGAATAAGTTGGGGTTTTTTTTGTTTTTTGCACATTTAGAAATAAATGTGAAATAACTGCCAACTTCTAGAGATTGCCTGGAAAATGCTAGGAACACAATAACTCATCTGGGGATGCTGAGTCATAGAACGTTTTCAAAATTATGGCCTGTCTCCTTAGTGCCTGCAAATCATTAGCAGCTAAGACACTTGTTTACACCCCCTCTCGGAGCTTGCATCGTGTAACCAGATAGAGAATCAGTGGTGGGAGATGATGAAAGACAGTACTCCGTGTTAACAACAAAACACTTTCCCATCTTTATTTATCTTAGGGCAAAAGCTGGAAAGCTTTGCCTAAACATAAAACCAGCAAATGCTAAGGATGCCGTTGTGCTCTCTCCAGCTGACACATTGTGAGAGCAGGAAACCTCTGGCTTCTGAAGGAGATAAGCAATGGCTAGAAGAGCGAATATTGACTTTTATAGTCTGGCTAGGCTACAAAACTGAAAGAGAAGAGATAGGCTCCATTTATATACTGGCAGATGACTCACATAAGTAACTGCTATTATGTTAAGGGTAGACAGAAGTTACAATCCCCAAACCTTTATTGGAAGGGGAATCGGAATCCAGGAAAGCTGGTACCGCACCCGAGCACCTAACCGCTTAGCTGGACGTCAGACCCCGGGAAAGAAAAGTGACTGCTGCATTGCGTGTCATCATGATCCAGGTTCTCCTGCGTGATGCACAGTTGTCCTGGGAATAAGTTAAACATCAGCCAGGCACGGAAAGACGAGCACTGCATGACCTCACTTACATGTGGGATCTAGTACAATCGAAGTCACGGAAGTAAGGAGTAGAAAGATGATGGGGAAGGAGGAAATGGGTAGTTGTTAATCAAAGCATATGAAGTTTCATACAGACAGGAGAAGGAGGTTCTGAGCACTATTGCACAGCAGGGTGGCTATCGTCGGTAATAATTTATTATATGTTTTGAAATAACAGAGAGTAAATTTCAAATGTCTCACCATAAAAAATGATAGGTAAGCGAGGTGATGGAAATGTTAAGTAGCTTGATGTAATCATGCCGCATTGTATACAGATATCAGAACATCACATTGTACCCTGTCAATGTATATAATTATGATTTGTTAATAAAAAATAATATTACTAATATATATATTTTTTAAACAGGAAAGGCTGCCTCCTCTGACCATGAGGGACCCCTAGTTCTACCTCAGGAAACCCATGCTAGATGGAGTAAATACAACCTTAACAACTGTCTCTTAGTTCCAGGAAGTTTGAAGTCAGGAACCCTTAATGAATGCTAAGAGCAAGATAATTATGAACAAGCAGAGAAATATTAACAACCGTAGTCAAAGCATTTGCTCTAAAAATTCCCCAGTGTTATATAATGCAGGCGACATCGCTAGAGTTAAAGCTCTGTCCAAGACAATCAAGAAAAAGGAAAGTCCTTGCTTTTCAAGCTGAACGATAATATAGAAATGAGTCTTGGAAGTGACTCTAGACACTGCTAAACAATCAAAAATCTCTTCTGGAAAAGTGATCTTTCAAAGTCGGTGACAAAGAAATAGTAATGGAACACATTTTATGCCGTCATGCCTCAGTTATTTTGGTAGAGAAAAGATTGACAGTGAAGAGTCATTTCAAAGAGCACATGTCCAGGCTCTCAAAGCGCTGGCATGAGTATGATGGGATGGCATTAATGCTCATGTGCGTGAAGAACCACAGTCCCCGTTATTGCCCTGCCCAGGCGTGGCACTCTCCAGCCAGTCTCTGGACCCAAGTTCTTGCTCTCTGTTCCTGCACTGGCTGCTCCACGTACTCCAGCTGCTGCGTCTGAACCCAGTGCCTACGTTCCTTCTGGAGCAAAGCCTCCTGTTCTCCTGCAGGGCTCGCTGCTCTCTCGCCCCCAGGGCTCAGTGCTCAGGCATCCACCCAGCACTCAGTGTTTGTTGAGGCGTCTCTTTCTTCTCCCGGCTTATGAACTCTTTCAAAGATTTTGTGTGCCCTTGTGTCCCCAGCCCCTAGTGGAGGGCTGAGCAAGGAGAAGGTAGTATTATTATTATTTTTTAAATGGATAAACATTGGGGGGAAAAAAAGTCCTGGAAGCATGGTTATTTCTCTAGATTAAATAAACTAAGTAACTGGGGAAACATCAGGCATGCTGGATCCAGGGTACAAATGATGTCCCTGGGGTCTCTCTCTCTCTCTCTCTCTCATCACCGTTTCCTTCTGTGCACTGTCTTGGTTCTCCGACAGGTATCTCTGCATGGTCACGTGTGGGAAGATGTTGTATTCAGATTGATTAGGCCAGAGGTGCCTGCTCACCCCTGGCCTAGGGAGGTGCTGCCATCTGAGCATGCTTAAAGCAATTACCTAGAGCACATAATGAGCTTTTTATTCTTGTCTGAACAAAGTCATTTATATAGGGAAGGGAGGTGCTGCCATCTGAGCATGCTTAAGCAATTACCTAGAGCACATAATGAGCTTTTTATTCTTGTCTGAACAAAGTCATTTATATAAACTCATGTATTTTGTGAGACAATAATGACCTCAGACCTTTTATTTTGGTTCAAAAGTCATTTTAAATATTTTCTTCAACACCCCCCCCCACTTTTATTCTTAAAATAATGACTATCAAGTCATGGCTGAGTGTATTGCACTCAGAATAAACTCTGCTCAAGGCACACAGATGAATTAGCAGCACAGGTGTAGAAGGGGAAGGTAAGGGTGGTTCTGTTTGTCACCTTCTGTTTTGAGGATGAGCTTCTTGAAAGCACATACATAAAAATGTAATTGTTAATCTCTGTCATTAAAGGGAAATATAGGAAATACCTATGAATTTATTTATGTACACATTTCAAGTATATTAAAACTCTTTGTTTGGACTGAGTTAAAAGTAGCATTGTACTGGTTAACATAGCGAAAGTGTCTAGTACTCTAAGGATAGTCCTGCTGGATTACTGAGATTTTTAGACAATATTATGTTTCAGAACCAAATTACTTATTACCCTGGGGGTCAGAAGTGTTTTGAATTTAGAAATTTTTAGATTTTAGAGAGATTATGCAATTCATACATTTTTTTTTTTTTTTTTTTTTTTTTCTTTTTTTTTTTTT
>NW_007731195.1:113051-139278 GCF_000696425.1 Galeopterus variegatus
AGCGCCGCCGCGCTTCCCAAGCGGCGCACTATCCAGTGCGCCACCGGGCCGGCCCCATACATTTTTAACTCTGAAATAACTCCAGGATTGTCTGTATGATACCAATTTTAAAAGAATTAGTAATTTTGCAGTAAAAAGTATGAATATGCAAACTTAAATGGGAAAATACAGATTAAAAATCATGTCATGCAAGTTCAGGTCGGGTTTTACCATAAATGAAAATTAGTTCCAAATTTAGAGGAAAAAATAAAACTTTGGGTTTTTATGGTCTTTTGGAATTTAGAATTTAATTTTTTATTTTTATTACCTATTAAACACTGGCTTAGGGAATAGACCTGCTTTATGCTTTTAACTTTGTTGAATAATAAGATAAAATTTAAAAAATACTTTTGAAATTGAACCATAGCTGTACTGATATCAAAACAGCCATGATAGTAGGCCCGGCACTGATGAAATCAGAGAGCCACGTGCTACATTTACATTTACGTCTAAAACTCTCTCTTCTGTTTACAGTGGCTGGGCTTGAAGTGTGCATGCATGCCTTCGTGCATATGCATTTACATGCATGTCATGTGTGCATTTGTCATTACCCACGGGAGGGTGGACACCACTGAAGGCGGTGGTGGTGGATGTGGTGTGGACAAGCAGCAACCGACAGGTTCCTTCTCAGCAGGGATGTGTTAGGGTTTTGCTCTTTGTGGGAGTATATTGATTTTCTTTCTCCTGATAAACTTTGCACATCATCTAGAGGCTTTGTTAACATCTTATTAAGGAAAACAAACATTATTTAACACAACAGACTCATGAACTTTTTAGGTAGGTTTGATTTTAAACTGGCATTGTTAAATTTAAAAAGTCTGCAAGTATTAGACAATCTAACATGTGGCAGAGTTATTTCCTATCAAAACTCATATAGGGTGAGTTACTGAGTGTTTATAACCCCATGTGAGCTGAACACTTCAGTATGGACTCGAAGACAGGGTAGGGAAGTCACCAGACGAGCAAGCCTCGACATGCCTATTGTAAGGCTTCACTCTGTACGAGGCAGAGAGTGTCGTAGTTATGGTTCACTTGGCATGTTTTAACTTAGAGAAAAATCAAACTTTAGTAATAACATTAATAACAAAACTGCTGGATGAATAATAAGACTTAAACTAATAGTTGTTTCTTCCAAAAGAACCTGCATCTCACCACATGAGGGATTGTTACAGCCTGTACAATTTTGGAGGAGAGAGGAATCAGGAGCGTCTGCTGCTGTTAGCCATGACAACGTTTTAATTTGGACTGACATTAAGTGACAGGTTGTCTGTCTTAACCTGGTAACTGTGAGAACCTCTTTGGGATAGATGTGAGATGCTTATTAGTAGTTTATCTGATAAGTAGTGACCATGGCCCTGTATCCTCAGTTAATCTCATTAGAAAATTTGGGTGGATAATCTCTTGATAGTTGGGTTTAAACTCAAGACACAGACAGTGTAAATATCTATGTATCTTTAATATATTTTACAGAGCAATATCTGAATGCATCTTTTTTTTCCTTTGGTGGAGGCTCATTGGAATGTGTTACCACTAACCAACAGTGCACCGCAGAGGATTTTGATTTCACAGGCTGGATTTGCCTCATAATGATGCAACAGTCATCTGCTGGTGACTTTCAGATCCACAACACCTCTTTTCCCTCTCTGCTCTGCATGTTGGGGCTGACGGGAGCAAATGCCAGCTCTCAGACTCCTTTGCCTGCTCAGGCTGGAGACAGAGGGCAGAGAGAAGGCAGAAGGCAGGGGTGTTTCTCTCTCTCTCCAGGGCTGCATCTCATTCATTCATTGTCCCAGCTCCCACCAGCCAAGGGCAGAGCTTGGTAACTCCACCCCCTTCTCTCACTGCCCTCCAACCCAAGGTGGTAGCTGCCCCTAAGGAGTCTGATCTCTGGGTGGCTTCCTTTCTCTGTTTAGCTCCTTTGTGCTTCCAGCACCTTTGCAACTAGATCTCAGTGTTAAATTCCCTCACTTGAAGTACTTGGTGTGGGTCCCATTTTGCTGCATAGACCCCGAACCATGCCAGCGGCCACTCAGTTACTCGTTAAGTACAAGCCATATATTCATTGCACCCTTCTTAGTGAAAATTGTGTGTCCCTGTTATTTTATCAAGACAAAGACATTTTTCCTTTGGGGGATATTAACTAAGAAAGATTTGGAGAATGAAATGGAATTTAACTCTTTGTAAAGATAGGTATAATATTTTATTTGGAAAACATATAATTGTTCAACAGTATCTATAAAACTTTTAACTGTAGGATGTTCAATAAAAGCTATTCCACGGTTCATGGGTAAATGAGAAGTCAGGTCTCATTGCTAACTATTTCTTTGAGGTTTGACTAGATTATGAGTGGGACAAGAAGGACCCTCAAGCCAGTCGTCAGCTATTTTTATAGTAATTTCAGACCCATCAGTTCATGGGTAAATGAGAAGTCAGGTCTCATTGCTAACTATTTCTTTGAGGTTTGACTAGATTATGGGTGGGACAAGAAGGACCCTCAAGCCAGTCGTCAGCTATTTTTATAGTAATTTCAGACCCATCAAACTATATTTGGAATTGACAAATTAGCTTCTAATCCTATAAATTTTTGTATGATTGGGTTCCTGGAATTAATCTAATTTCCAGATTTAGCTGGTTTACTTGCTCATTTCCATGCTTTTTGCTATAGTTTTCTCCTGTGTTTGTGAGAGGTCCTGTTTGTACGTCATGAAAAAAGTGCATAGTGTCGTGAGCAGAAAGAGGAATGCTGTGGACAGCCGACTAGAACTGGCATGGGCCAAGTTCACAGCTCTTGCCCCCGGTGTACCTTTGATATTTATGGGTCTGACTTGATTATATGCGCAGGCATCTACAATGTGGAATGAGAGGGCAGGTGAGTTATGATAAAATATAAGAACTCAGTGAAAAGAAGGAAAATATCTCAGCCTTGTCCAAAGAAGTGGTAAAAATGTGAGTACATTTCTAAGAAATTAAGGAATGTAACTTTGTTAAATTTCCTATTTAATACTATGGGGGAAACCACTTATATAGCATTTAAGAGTGCTAATATGAAGCAAGCACATTTTTTAAGGTCCTATTTTTTTCAGATTTTTAAAAAATAGTTTAGGCTATCATTGAAAACAAAATGAAACTGGCCAGTTACTGTCATAGATTTTAGCTCTGTGGCTAATTAAGGCTTCCCAGAAGTCAATCTTTTGTTCTAAAAGAAATGAGCTAGCCAACGCTTCTGGTTAGGTGGAGGAATTCATTTAATTTAACAGGACTTGTTTTTTTCTTTATGTAATTGATTTATCTGTGAGCTGGCATTTGTAAGAGGTGGGATGAGACTCTATTTACCCACAGTTAAGGATTCTGTGCTGGCCTCATCAGCAAAGTCAGTTGTACCCCCTGATGTTCTAGCACATTCTCCCTGCTATACCCACAGCAGACTGCTTCCCTAGTGACCTGGAAGCAACTTCCCTGGCCAACACCCAACACCCACTGGAACTAGAACAATGCCACCTTGAGTAGCCTGTCCCTTGGAGGTAACCACTGTCACTCAGCCCAGCTCCAGATGTTTTCTGGGCCACTTGCTGGGGCCCTGCCATGCCACTGATGACAGGACCTCACAGAGGTGCCAGCTTTCTGACCAACCTGCCTGGACTCTAGATAGAAGACTTTCCTGATTTTGGCTTCCTTGATTTTTTTAAATCAGAATAATCAAGAGAAATGAAACAGAGAACAGAATTCCTAGACAGTTACTCCCAAAGAATCACACAACTGTCTATGAGATGACACCCTAGGTAAACAAGCTATCCGAGATACCCAAGGTAGAAATTTTGCAAAAGGCTCCTCTAACTTCTGTTGTGTTTTGCTTTATTGTTTGTTTTGAATGCAGATTGGAAATATTAGAAAAGACTTTGCAAATCCTAGCCCACTATTATAGAGGAGAGGAAATGACCAGATCACTTTGCTCACTAGCCTGTAAGAAAAGGCACTTCTACTACTGGAGACAATTCTCCACGGGTCTCTCAGGTGCTACTGCTCATCCTGGAAGGGGAGCACTAACTACCCTTTCATCTGCACTATCTTGTCAAGGAAGTTGTACAGCAAACGACCTTGGAAGACAGACCTTGGAAATGACATTTTGCCAAAGCAAAAGGCAGATTTGTTTATAATCCAGTATAATAAAGATAATGTGTCCCTTCAGGACAAAAGGAAGGCTTGCTTACAGCTCCTTATAAAAGAACTGAGTTCTGTAAGCTGGGGGTCCCCAGTGGTGCTACAAAGTCGCTGTGCATGCAGCATCTAGCCTAACCCATCGCTTCATCCCCTGGAAACCAGGGTGCAGGGCAACCGATGTAATATGGTTCTCAGGCTTCCTTCTATCTGTGCTGTGACTTATGCAGTCCTTTGTCTCTGATCCAGCAGTCTCTTGTCTTCTGCCCGCATCCATGATACTGCAGCAAACTAATTTGTTTGCTTGCAAGCTGGATAAAATCTCGGACCCTTCACAGTTCCTGCCAATTACTCTACTAGTATCGAAAAACCTCCTTTTGTAAAATTGGTGGTGAAAGAACAGAAATTCACTGATGAGACATACATATTTAATATACAGAGTTAGTAATTTGCATTTTAGTTTTGTCACACCATATGAATTACTAGAATTTTCCAAATATATGTAACTTCTTATACTATTATCTGTAAACACCCACCCTCAGTAAAAAGGATTTTGGCTTTTATCTGGCTGAATTTTATCTGCTGTTAGAACAGTTTGTGATAAGTTAGCTGAACATGTACCAGTAGCTTTCTGCAAGCTAAGAAAACATATGAATACTATCTATCTATTTATCTGTATATGAAATACCTTCTCAATAGTCACACCAACTCAGCTTTTTTGGAGGATTAGTTTGTATTATGAATGAGGATTTTTTTTCACATCTGCAAAAAGCAGTTGTATTCTATCTATTTATCTGTATATGAAATACCTTCTCAATAGTCACACCAACTCAGCTTTCTTGGAGGATTAGTTTGTATTATGAATGAGGATTTTTTTTCACATCTGCAAAAAGCAGTTGTAGCTAGCTCAGTGTATTTCATAAGGGTCAATCATGTCCTCCACACTTTTTGTTTTGGTGGTCAGGAATTGTTTTAAGTCTTTTTCTCAATATCCTTGAACTGACCTTTGAAGGATTTGTAACATTTCAGAAGATTGCATGAAAAGGATGGCATTCTGTGTTCAGAAAAAAACAAAAACGCAGTCAACCAGCTGATTTCATGCCACTGCAGGGAAGGACCTGGGCTCGTGGGCAGAACACCGTAGACATGCCCGGACCTGGGCTCCCTCGCACATACTGAATCCTAGTCTGCTCTGGCAGGACTTGACCCACCCTCACCGTGGGTTGAAGACTGCAGGTCAGAGGCCGGCTAATAGGCCACTGCTCTGGTAGGATAGTTCCAGTTGACTGCAGTTACACCATCTGGGATTGGTAAGAGACTGTAGTGAAGGACAGCCTGGGTCCCAAACACCTGGCTTTGGGATACTTCTCTGTAAAATGGTGCACTCCAGATTTTTGGAGAGTAACATATTTTACCTGAGATGTGGTATTATCTTTAGATGCAGTAAACAAGGTCTGCTACAACTGTAGTCTTTTGAGAGAAGAGAGTTCACTCACATCGCCACTATTGTTGGTGAAACTCAATGATTCTGAAAGCGTGGTACCCAGAGCAGTAGCAACAGCGTCACCTGGCAACTTGTTAGAAAGGCAAATCCTTGACTCAGCCCCAGAACTTAGAAAATCTGGGGGTGGGGCCCAGCAATCTAGTTTAATAAGCCCATGTCCCTTGCTCCACCCCCACCCAAGTGATTCTGATGCACACTAGAGTTTGAGATGCACTGATGTTTTTCACAGTATCGCATGTCAGAGGAGAATGAAGTTAGATTACAAGTTGAGAAAGTACAAATTAAGTGGTGCTGTCAAATTTATAAGAGCACAACAATGACACTTATTAAATAAATCTATGAATGTTTCATTTAAGAAAATATATCTATACCAAGGTCCAGTGTTTGATCCCTGTACCAGCCAGCTGCCAAAATATATATACATTTAAGTATATATATAATGTCTATGCTGTATACCAGCCACTGTTAGGATACACATATGAATAAGGCATTCCACAATATCTCAGGGTGAAAAAGCTGTGGCCTGCAGGCAAAATTCAACTTGCCACATATTTTTGTAAATAAAGTTTTATTAGGACACAGCTACACCCATTCATTTGCATATTGTCTATGGCTGCTTTTAGGGTACATGTTGAGTTGAAAAGTAGGACAAAGACCAAATAGCCCACAAAGACAAAAACATTTAATATTGATGCTTTACATAAAAGTCTGTTGACACCAGGTCTAGTGTTTAAAGGGAAAATACTTTCCACATTCCAGGTAGTCATACACAAGTGGAGTTAGGAGTAAGTGTTGTGCACAAGGGTTTTTCTATCATCCAGCTATATATTTGTGTAGCAGAAAATTTAGCTTCACAGATGTTAGTATCATGGAAGGCATAGAGACTGTTTGACAAGAAGCAGGGCAGTTACTGGTCAAACACCTTGATTTATGAATGGAAAGAAGGGGTGTGAGGACATATATAGAAATTAGAAAAGAAAGAAACGAGGAAAAGTAAAAAAAAAAAAAATGGTTGAGAAGGAAGAATATTATCAATCAAAAGAATGTGACCTATATGAAAAGATACAGAAGTGTGCTACAGGACATAGCTGGGAAAGAGCTCAGAAGGAGACAGGTGCTGGATTGGAACATTCCCAGCTGCCTGGCATGGGGGAGGGGGTGAGGTGGGCAGCTGAGTGTCCCAGGGAACTCTGGGAGGTCGCAGCAGGGCAGAAAGGAAGCAGGCGCTGATTGAGGTGGGGACAGCATTTCTCTGCTGCTCCCCTGTGGGTCTGCTCTAAGTCCGCCTGTACTCGTGTGCTTGTTTATGGTAGGGTTCTCTAGATTCCTTACTGTGTACTGCACTGTTGCTGCAAAGTGACCCTTAGGGATGCTGTAGAGAAAAGCCCTGGATTTCCCTTCAGGATGCTTCGGTTACTTCTTGGCTTCACCTCTTACCGTTAGACCATGGGCAAATCATTTTGTGGCTGAGGGTCTCCCTTTCCTCATCTGTGAGATGCTATTTTAGGTTTCCTCCTACATTCGCTTCTATTATTCTTCTGGATTCCTTTTTACTGAGGGGTTTGCTAAACTAAGGGCACAGAGTGTTTTCCCAGCTCCCTGGCTTAAAGAGCAAAAGGAATGACTGGCCCAGACACTGGGGCCCTTCTAAAAGGGAATGGTTGACCAGTCTGGCACAAGGGCTTTCTGATTTATTCCCAACTCACACCTAGTGACAGATTTCTTTTCTTGCCCAAAGAGATTGTTTGCTGTTGAAAAGTTTAGAGAGGGAAAAATGGCCAGCCAAGATCCATGCATGTGATCATATATCTCATTCTTTCAGGAATTTTTCTTTAAATGTGGAGCACACCCGACCTCCGACAAAGAAACATCAGTAGCTTTGAACCTAATCACAACAAATAGCAGAGATATCACCTGCATAACGTGTACAGACATCAGGTAAGAGTCTGGAAACAGTGTTGTGCTCAGCATCCTGCTTTCCCTGTACTGTCCTCCTGTGTGAATCTTCCTCGGTAACCTCACCTTCCTAGGGAGCATCCGACTTATTTTGATGTTGTCCACCTATTTCTTGTATATTTAAGGGTATGAAACTATTTAAAATGCCGAATAGTTGTTTTAGTAAGTAGTCAAATAACGTTCTAAGATATGTGCAATGACATCTAAAAATGGTGTAATCTTAGTTGATATTAAGACATAAACTCATGTATTTGAGTGTAAAATGTAAACTTATCCATATCAGTGAGTTCTAAAATAAAATTAAAATATGATGCCAGCATTAGGAATGGAATAACAGTTATGAACACCATTTATTCCTGGACTTGCCCATACATTTTATTTTTTTTTAAATGTCCTCTTCATACATTTTAGTTCTTGCACATATTTGTTTATACAAAGGTATTTCAAAAAGTTATTAGAAAAATGAAATTAAAAGGTAATACAAATACATCCATGAAATTTTTGAAGTATTCTCACATTTATATTGGGGCTCACATACACCCCAAACGGAAGCGTGTAGCTACTTTTGAACCCACTTATTTCTCATCCCAGTGAATGAATACAGGAAAAGAAAGAAAATGTGGAAATGGTCTATTAGAAAAAAAAGGGAGAAAGACTAGATTTGAATTATAGTTTAGGAGCCAAGGACAAAGGAAAAGAAGCGAGTCTGTTTCATCTGCAGAGTAGACAGTTGTGTGTAGAATTCCTTACTCCACACTGTTCAAGTGGACAGAGTGAAAGAAAGTGAACGGACTTAGAACATTGTTTGTTCTCTGAGGCTGGCTAAGAAGCTCAAATTATACTAGTGGCAACGTAGCCCTGACATCAGTGAAATGCCAAAACAAATTGATGAATAAAGTCAGAGAATCTTTTATTGCAGACTTAAGCCAAAAATACCCCAGTCATTTTAAGTGTTGTCTCTCTTTGGGCTTTGGGACTGTTCTAGATCGCCTTTAAAGTTCCTTTAAACTCTGTGATTTCGTGATTAGTGGATATTGATAGTCCTAACACGGTATTTTTATTCTTTTAATAAATTTGAATTAAAATATTAACTAATGGAAGCCTAAAAACCTTAACAACATCTGTTCAACAGACCTGTTTCCAAGAAGGAGTACAAATGAAACATATTTTTCTTTTTGCTGTGTGTTTAGTCACTGCTGTAGCAGAGAGCACCACAATATTGCCTAAAAACACAGCATTTCAACCTCCCTTGGCAAGGCGAGTGACTCTATGTGGCTAATGCTCTCAACATGCAGGAAGAACAGCAAAGATTATGCTTCTGGTATTTCAGGAAAGGACAGGGAAAGTGCTAAAAATGAGGGCTCAACTGCTCTGATAGCAATAGGTAATGATATCACTTCACTTTTCCAGAGAAAATATTCAAAACATTTTTCCTTACGTCAGAATGAGCCCACCAGCCGGTATTTAAAAACCTTCCATTAAAGTTGATAAAGGTGACATTAAAATATGTAATGATGATCATATTATCCCTCTACGAGCAGTGCCATCAGAATGAGCCCACCAGCCGGTATTTAAAAACCTTCCGTTAACGTTGATAAAGGTGACATTAAAATATGTAATGATGATCATATTATCCCTCTACGAGCAGTGCCCTCTCAGTTTCCTGCTGCTAAGCTGTCACTTTTATATTAATAACTAGCAACATTGTTCAGAGGAAATGAGCCACCTCCCAGATACACAGGGAGATAATTGCTGGGAAAATAATATTGTTGCAATAAAATATTTTATATTATTACTTTTGGGGGATTTTATAAATAGAAGCTACTATAGTCAATTAAATTTAAGCGTGCGTGTGTGTGTGTGTGTGTGTATAGCCAACCACTTGATTGAATAAGGTCCTTTCTTGTATAAGGAAGCAGAGGAATGTCCCATATATTGGAAAGAGGGAAGGACACTTTCATCTTATTTTGATGGATTCGTGTGTAAGGTGTCATGAAAACCTGCACGTGGACACCTCGGTACTATATGTGGTATTTTGATGCTCATTGTGGGTTTTTTCCTGATAATGCTTTATTTTTTAATTTAGAAGTTACTCACAAGAAACTATGAAAAGTATTAGAAATGATTTTTTCCCTAACGTTTTATACGATTTTGGTTTAATTCTTTCCAGTATTTTGATTATGCCTGAACATTTGTGTGTGTGCAGTATATAGTCATATTATGTGTATAGTTTTGTATCCAGCTTTTTCCATTTAACATGTTAAATTTTCTCTGCCATGAAATATTCCATGAAAACAATTTTTTAAAATAGGTACGTAAGATTCTATCATTTGAGAATATTCTGACCATTTCCCTATTGAGGATCACTTAGCTTACTTCTAATTTTTTAAAAAATAAGTAAGACTGGAATTCATATTCTTTTACAGAATTCATTGACTGAATGCTTTGGATCTAAGAACACAGTCAAAGAAATGGGAAAAGGTCAATGGTAAAGGGCATATTTAAGGTTCTTGATGCGTACTGCGAAATTTCTTTCCAGAAACACTGCGCCATTTTAGATTGTGATTGCCCATATTTGAGAGGGCTCCCTCCTGCATCTTTCCAGCATTGAGCAAGTTCATATTTTTAGTCTTTGCCCATTTAATAGAGGAAGTTATTTTCATCATTAATATTTATTTTTTAATTATTAGTGAGTTCAAGCATTTCTCATTTACTCATCTTAAATTTTGTTGTGAGGAAACAACACAAAACTTTCTCAGTACAAAAGCTTTAGGAAAAATCTGCAAAACAGATCTGGTCTCAGCAGTTACTTTATCATTAACCAGCAGTTGCTTTCTTATTCACTATTCATAATGTCAGTGTGTCTTGTATTAATAGAAGGTTTACTGGCTTTTGACTATATTTCTTTGGTCTTTATTTTAAAATAGTATATCTTCCTGGAAGTAAATCAAAAATCACAATTAATTACTGATTTGAAAATAAAAGGTTTTTGATATCTTTATATTTTATGATCATTCTATTTATTTTTATATGTGTATTAATCATACGTTATTAATCATGCTAGACATAATTAACCACATAATACCACATAATAGATTAAAACCTGAGCATAGTGCTAATTTATCTATAAATATATTTTCTGTGTACCCCTTATCATACTAATATAAGATAAGAATTTTATTTATTTTTGTATTTCACAAACATATACTTTTTATAGTAAGAGAATAATATCTCTTTTATCTACCCATTTAATAATAAATCAAGGAGCCCCAATGCCACTAAGTAACTTTTTGACCTTAAGAAAATAGCGTAATTTCTTTGGCCTTCAGTTTCCGTATGAAATCTAGGAATTTAAGTAGGTAACCCACAAGGCTCTGGCTGGCTCTAAAGGACTATGAAAGGAAGGGATAGCACTTGTCCGCAGCTTATAAATTGATCGTGCCTGTTGAGAAAACACTTGTTTGCAGTTTTACCTACCAACAGATGTGGAAATAAAAGATGAGGTTTTCAGTGATACTGCCTACCAAATCACATACGTGGTTGTAATCTGTAAGAAGATAGATTAGATAGGTATGCTATTCATTGCCAGTTTGTAGGCTTAACATCTAATTCAGGTATACAATTTGTGTCCTTTGAACTTAGATTCAAGATCAAATATTTTCCTCCCTCTTAAAAAACAAGTGAACTACTTGAGGACCAGAACATCCTGAGGTTGTGAACCTGCAAGTTCTGTTCTGCCATCACGCGTTGTCGTCTCCTCCTCTTCTCTGCAGTAGTGATCTGATCTTTATCCACTCATGGTCATCAGTTGGGAGTCTGAGATTTACGAATAAAAATGCAGTGAGTTGAACAAAAAGCAAAAACGTGAGCCAAGCACAGAAAATGTAGCATGGGAAGGCAGAAGGGCTGTGTCATTTAGTATTTCTAATAGAAATTACATCAAAAGGTTCAAAACATTCCTGGATACCTCAGTTTGACTCAGGAATAACAATATTAAGTCATGTAAAAATGACGTGGGCAAATCCGAAGGGACATGTGTGTTCTTTCTGTAACCAGCATGTATATCCTGGGGTTCACCGTGTGTATGTCCCCTGAGGGAAGACAGTATTTCTTTGCCTTGAATCTCACTTTACAGTATTATTCTTCACATATTTTTAAAATGTAAAATCTGAAAACATACAAAATAGAAAAATTATTACCATGATATCATTTTGAAAAAAAAAATTATTTTTACTCTTTCCCTGTTAATGCTCTTTTTAAGACTGCCTAGTACATTTCTATACTTTTTTCTATCTCTATTCACAATTACACAGTTTACAAAGCTGGTGAAAAACTAAAAGGGAAAAAAAAATGATTTTTACTCTTTCCCTGTTAATGCTCTTTTTAAGACTGCCTAGTACATTTGTATACTTTTTTCTATCTCTATTCACAATTACACAGTTTACAAAGCTGGTGAAAAACTAAAAGATAATCGCATTTGTACAGTCAAAATGTAACCTTCCAGAAACATGTTTTAAAACCCAGTCCCCAGCAGACCATCAAATCTCAGAAGTGGTACTACCTTGTAATTTCCTTCAGCTCTTGCAATAAAAACTTAGGTTTTTGATGTCATTGTTGTTTGATATAAATGGTTTTATTATTTTCTTGCCTTCAAATTTGTCTTACAATTCCCTCAGCTTGTTGAAGCGATGCCACCATGCATCGCAGACTTAAAAGATTTGCTTGGGCCTGGAGATTAGCAAAGATTTATCTCAAAGTCCATTTGTGCTTGTTCCTGGTGTTCCTGGGGGAGAGTGACTTAACTATCATTTGACGGTATTTTGGCATGCATGTATTCCTTCATTTGACAGGAGAGATAAGAAACGGGGATCTTAGTTACTTATGTTCCCTTTGAATGCATTTGTTATGTCTTAAGCTCCTTTTGTCCATTCACATTTTGATGTTGGTTAATGTTGGCATTTCTTTATGATTCAGAATTACTATAAAAGTTCTTTATCTGTCTAATTTTTGAGACATTGCTGATAACTATCTTCTATTAACTTAACCTTTTCTTAATATTTTGGGGTCAGATGGGACCTGATAGTTTTATCCAGTGTTCAGGCTTTTAGGAGCCTGATCAGAGACTCAGACATGCTCACATAGAATCTAACTGGAATTTTTAACATGGCCTTTTTCAGTAAGTGGCTTTATTTCATAAGGAAGAATTGTTGGAAGTCTTTTGTGTGTTGCAGCACTAGAGTTCTATTTGTGCACACAGAGCTATGTATTTCTCCTATTAGACCCAATGAGTCTGCATACTCCCAGGTCATGTGACATGCCAGGGACAAAAGATACCTTCCTGAAAGTGTGGGGAGTGTGTTGGAGTATCCATTTTATATAGTGTTATAAAGAATGGTAAATGGTGTAATTTAACTGATCAAGAATACAAAAAATTTACATTACAATAAACAGGAATATGTTATAGAGTAGAGTGTAAAATCTTCTAACTTTTTAAGATGAAAGAGGAAACTTCAAAGATATGTCTTCCAGCTAGCAGGCTACTTCACGCCGTGTCCCAGACCCCATGGGAGTACATTCTCCCTTTCTATGCCAAGAGTGACTGTTTCCAGGAAAAGTGTGGAGCACTAGATCCAACCCCATCCCGAGGGAGAGCTGCTATAAACCCTTCCAGAAAGGAGAATCCATCCTTCGATTAAAGCCTCCCACAAAAGTTGATCACCTTGCCTCCTTTGAGATGACCTGTGATTCTTCAGCTACATGAACTTAAAATAATTTGGACTTCCATTTTATAGATGAAGAAATTGAGGCTAAGACATTTAAGAGATTACATCTGGTCATACCACAAGGAAGTGGTTACACCAGCCCACAAACCAATTCTGCATGCTTTGCCACTTTCCTCCGTCGCACCTTACTCCCCCTGCTCGGTCCTGGTTCTCTGTATGGTAAAAGGTAAAAGACAGGGCGTCTGGGGAGGGTGGAGGTGGATTTGCACGTGAAAGGGAAAATATAGCAGTAACATGAGATACAGAGACAGGAAAAAGCCAGACTTGCCACTGTGTGCCCTGTCAGAAAAAAACAGAGCTGCCTCCAAGTCTGTCTGCTCCGCAAAACTGCAGGCTGCTTGGAGGACAAGGTCCAAACTCGACTCACATGCAAACGTGGCTGAGCCTCTCTGCAATGTCCAGCACAAGTATTTGTGTCACAGAGGCTTGAACTGAAGTAAACAGGCTTCATGCAGTACAGCAAACAGAAAACAAATTATTTTTATATGGAACACTCTCCTTTTAAAACTGCCTTCTGAATTTAATGGAATTTTCCAGAAGTCAATTAAATAAAATAATAAATTAGAAATCAATGTAGAGTTTTACGGAGCTGTTAGGAATAAGGGGGAAAGTGCAATTTTGAAGTCTCACCCCATAGGATATAGATTACTTGACCATATTGTTTGGGGTCAGTTACTTATGAAAACAGAGAAGAAGTATTTTATTCACATTGATACTTTGAAATGTGAACCATGTCAGTTTTAATGTCAGTGAGTGACCTTCATTTCTCCTGCGGTGAATCCCGTAGAGTTCAGATCCAAGCAGCTGCATCAGCAGGGATTCCTAGAGATGTTACAGGTGCTTGTGCATAAAATTCCTATCCCTTACCTTTCCTTTTAACTGTCACTGCAGGCACACAGCAGCCCCGGCTGGCACAAGGAGGGCAGTATTGCAGGTCCTTCTGGACCGATTTTGTATCTGTTAAGGTCAACCTTGCATGTTGCAACCATCTGGATTTTAAACAGTTCATTTTCTGCTATTGAATGATAAGAAAGAAGCACGACATTCCTAAAGCATCCAAGAGGCCCTTGCTAGGACCTTGTTGACAGTCAAGCTTTATTTTTAAGGTCCATTTTCATCAGTAAGAAATGCCCACATAGTCTTCAAATAACTATTTTTTATTTAGAAAACTATTGCGTGACTTGTACATTTATTTTTAATTGCAATTTTATCCTTGCATTTAGCAATTGATTATAAACTAGGTGAGGGAAGAAGTTACTTTCCATTGCAAATAATATTTGCACCAATTCATATCTTTGGATAGAGATTTTAAACTGCTGGGACATTTTTTAGTGATTAGCAGTGAGATGATCTACCTTGCCCTCTGCAAACATCCTATATGTAGCTGTTATTTCTCATGACATTTAGAATTAAGTATTTGCATATTTGTCTTTTGTGGCATCCACAGCTTGTAGAGCTATTTGTGATAAAATAAACAATAGTCTCAGTAAACTGGAGTTATTTATTGAAACAAGGGTTATAGTGTTTGATTCTGTTCCTTGTTAATTTGACAAATTCCGTATCACAGAAAACATGGCCTCAAATCCTGTATCTTATGTGCACAAGAAGTGAACTTTCAAGGGTTTCTAGATCTAGATGAAGATTTTCACACCACTAAGGGCTACTGCAATGTCATGAGAGTCCTTACCCCACCATGCCCACATGTTAATATGCAGAAGTGTGTACACACAGCATCCTAGGAAGTTAATATCATGGGCAAAGCAATTTTATGCAGGCATCTGGGATCTTTAACGCCTCCTGTAAAGATTTGCATCAAAGATCATGCAAAAGCCAATGAATCTGTTCATTCAGCACATACCTGTTGAGCTCATCCGTGGCTCAAGGAACTATTCCAAGTGTTTCCAGCTGAGATACAGTATCATGTTTCTGAGAGATGAAGGAGAACAAATGACAGGGACATATCTGGTAGGCGGGCCGTGGTGGAACCAGGCTATTTCAGACAAGGCAGAGGTGATAGCTCTCTCATTTCCTTCTCGGCATGTCACTGCTGTAGAACAGGGGCCCAAACTTATCTCTTTAGGCTGAGTCTTTCCCCATGATTCTTTCACATGGCCAGGTATTTCTGTTACTTATAACACAATACCTGGAACTGAGTAATTTATAAGAAAATGAAATTTAATGCTTACAGTTTCAGAGGCTGGGAAGTCCAACATCCAGGGAACACACTTGGTGAGGGTTTTCTTTGGACTTATAACACAATACCTGGAACTGAGTAATTTATAAGAAAATGAAATTTAATGCTGACAGTTTCAGAGGCTGGGAAGTCCAACATCCAGGGAACACACTTGGTGAGGGTTTTCTTTGGTGATGGCTTCACTGAAATGCAGGGACCTCACATGGCAGAAAATGGTGGAGCAGAGAGACCCTAACCTCTCACAAGCTCTTCTTTTTAAGCCCTCAGAACCACGCCCCTGATCACCATTATTAATCTGTTCACTCCAGCATGGTCCTACAATCTAATCACTTCTTCAAGGCTCCACCTTTCAATTACTATTATAGGATTTTCCACCCTCAACAGTTACAATGAGAATTAAGCTTCTAATATATGGACTTTGGGAACACAACTCAATCAATGCATAGCACCAAGAAAGAATTTTTAAAAAAATACAAAGAATTGCTAACATGTGTTTTAACAGAGCATGTACCAATTTGCTCACTCCCTGTTCTGTTACCACCAGCCAGCCAGATACTGACGTTGCCTGCTTAACCCAAACTGTCTGTAGTTTCTGCCTCTGCTGAAGTGTCTCCTCCTTGCCTATCACCCTGGAAAGGACCAGACATTGCCCCTAAAGTCAAATTCTAACACCTGTTGCTATCATCGCAGGTTTCCACATCAGGTTCCTTCTCCTGAGCCTGAACAAAAGTTCCTTCTCCTGAACCTTTGTGGTTTTTCAGGCTGTGTAGAACTGTTTTCATAAATGCTCAGTAGAGACCCATATGTATGCCACCTTTTTGGTTTTTCAGGCTGTGTAGAACTGTTTTCATAAATGCTCAGTAGAGACCCATATGTATGCCAGTATAATCTGATGAAAATATATATTTCACCTGGCTACAGTAGGTACAATAATCATTAACAATTTCTGTTACTCTTACCATTTATTATATTTTGCATTTATGTTGATCTTCACTTCGCCTCCCAGAGGTAAATATTATACCCATTTTATAGATGAGAGAAAAATAAGGTACAAAGAGTTTGTTACTTGAATTGCCAAAAGTAACAACACGGCTCTCAAATGGAGGAAGAGGGTGGATCAGTATTAGACCCCATGATAATTCTGGCACCAAAATCCATGCTCATAGCTGCCATACTGTATGGCCTCAGGGATATGTTTATTACCTCAAAAAATGACATCATTAATTGTGGGGAAAAAAAGGAACAGAAGGTAGAAGATAGGAATGGATTGAAGAGGGGCAGTTTTCCATATAAGCTTACATTTGAATCTCTGCCCTTGGCTTATTTGGGATTAATGGCACTCCTGCTTAATAATCCAGCTGCCAATCCAGGGTGTGAGAGGTCATTCTAGTCCGGGTTTCTATGAGGATGGTTCCCGCCCTCCAGAGGAGGCATTGTGTGGGTTCATACTGCTTAACAGAAGGCTGCGGCTTCTATGTATGGCTCAGAGACCCTTTGCTGAGGAGCATGGAGGAGCTCCCTGGACAGAAAGGCTGGGCGGAGGAGCAGCAATCATAGGCCCAGTGACCAGTGGCAGAGGAGGAGGCAGTGCTCACTGTAGAGGTTGTCACTAGGGGCACCCAGGTGGAATGAGAAGACCATGGAGCAACTGGGAGCTCTCTCCACTCTGGGGTTCCCAGGCAGCAATGTTGGTTCCTGCCTAGCAACTGACTGTGGGCTAAGACCTGCTGACAGATACCTCCTGAACATCCTCGAGGGAGCATGGCCAGATTGAGGGTCCAGGGAAGTGGGCGTGCTGGACAATAAATGGATGGTAGCCCTCAACCACTTTTAACCATTCTTGCTCCCTTTTAATATTTGTACACCATTTAATAATCTTATTTCTGTCTTCTGTGTATTTCCACCTGCAGAGGTATTTTGCTTAGCTCTCCTATCTTTAGTCTGTATTAGTCTATAAGGTTATAAGTATTTTTCTGAATATAAAATTATATTATTAAGCTGTGTACCATATTTATATCCACACGTATATTATCACTTGATTTGTAATATATTGGCACCACAGACAGATGGTTCTGGGTAAACTGGATAATTTTATGCTAAAAAAATGAACCTTGACTTCCTATCTCACACCATGCATAAAAATCAATACCAACTAGATTGTAGATCTTGATATAAAAATTGAAGTAATAAAGTTTCTAGAATGTAAAATAGTGCAATAACTTTATAACCCTGATGTAGATGAAGATTTCCTGTGCAGGATACAAAGAACATTTAATTAAAAGGAAAAAGACTTATAAATTCATCTACATTAAAATTGGGAATTTATCCAAAGACACCATTAAGGAAGTGAAAGCACAATCCAGAGAGTGGGAGATTTTGCAATACACATGAGTGACCGAGAGGGCTCAGAATGTATAAAGTTCTGTGCACATGGGTAAGAAAAAAAGACAACAGGAAAACATATGCACAATACTTAAATAGATACTTCACAAAAAGAGGTTATTCAAATGATTAGCAAACATATGGAAATGGAAAATGCAAACTAATACCACAATATGATACTATTACTTACCCAACAGAATGCCTAAAAGTTGAGACCAGCAATCCTAAGTTTGATAAGGATAGCAAGCAACTTAAACTCTCATATTTTACTTGGCAGTATCTACTTAACGGTGAATATATCCTTATCATATGACCCAGCAGTTCCACTCCTAGGTATATACCAAACAGAAATACATACATATGTTTATACATGTAAGGGACATTCACAGCAACATAACTTATAATAGTAAAAATCTTGAAATAAACCATGTCCATCAGGATAGATTGTGATATGAGCATTCAATAAAATATCATAAAGTGATGAAAAGAGTGAATTAAACTACATGCAGCTGCAAACATAATGTTGAGGGAAAACTGCTGTATTAGTTCATTTTGTGTTGCTATAATAGAATACCTAAAAGCAGATAATTTATGAAGAAAAGAGGTTTATTTGGCTCATGATTCTGAGACAGCTGCATGTGGTATGGGCCTCAGGCTGCTTCTACTCATGGAGGAAAGCAGCAGGCAGCTGGTGGGTACAAGAACACATGAGAGAGAGAGAGAATGTGAGAAAGTGAGAAGGTACCAGGGTTCTTTAAACAACCAGCTCTCTCGGGAACTAATAGAGTGAGAAACCACTCACTACCCCACCCCGCAGAGAGAGTATTAATCTATTCATGAGACCGTCCCCTGTGACCTAAACAGCTCCCAGTACTGCCACATTGGTAAACAGATGTTGACATGAGCTTTGGGGCAACAACATATCCAAACCCTATCAGATGCTGTAGACAAGAATGTATATTCTTTACTGAAAATCACAGACTGGAGATGTGTAAATGTGAACACTTTCAAGAATAGGAAAATGCAGATTTTAGGTACCTTAAAAAATTGTGCATTAATGTTGACTTTTAGCAAAATTTTAGAAGAGATTATTAAACATGCTTTTCATATAAGCTAAGATTCTGTTTGGCTGTAAGGAACAGAAATTCGGCTACTGTTACTTAACCCAATAGCAATTTATTTACTTATTTATTTTATGCAGAAAAGAAGTCTTGGATAGTGCAGACCTTTGTGTTGATTCTATAATGGCAATAGTGATATGGCTCCTTCTAACTCTTATCCTGCGTTTGTGGTTTTCTTCTTCATATTTATAAGATGCCTGGTCTTCCTCCAGGCATCATGTCTGTAAAAATTGCTTACCAATGAACTGGGTTCCTTTTTGGAAAATGAAAGCAGAATGATCTGCCTGCATGTTATTAACCAGGACAATATCACATGGCCACCCTTTAGATATATATCACTGCCTCCGACCAAGGACTTGGGGTTTTCTATTTCTGAACCTCGGCTTTGTCTTGACCAAACTTCAGTCCAGCTTCTCTCTTACCCCAACAAGCCACTGCATATCAGCTTGTCTCCAAGCCTACACAAGGCCTGCAGACAAAGCCTAAAATGCAGAAGATGACCCTTACTTGCTTATCCTGAAACTGACAGACCACAGCAAGACCCATTTCCTGTCAAACCTCAGAATAAGAAGGTGACTACTCCCTGTCTTTTGCCCACTTCCCCTTACTTACTGCTTAGCCTGCCCTATCAGAACAAAGCCTTTCTCTCTTTGATTTTGAGATGCTTGCAGATTTCTGAGATCTGAGAGTTCCTCCTGTTGCAATAGTCTGTCTTCTAAATAAAGTCTCTCCTTATCTAAAAAAAAAAAAAAAAGAATGTATATTCTGCGTTATTCCATTTATGTTACCTCTGTTCAATAGCAATAAGTATCTTTCACTTTTCAAAAATATATATTTTTTTTACTTATTCAAAAACAGGAGAAACTAACCATGGTAGCAGTTAGGAAGGCCATTTCCTCAGGGGAAGGAGAAGGGAGTGGCTGAGGAGAGGGTCACCCTTTTCCTGATATATATATTTTTTACTTATTCAAAAACAGGAGAAACTAACCATGGTAGCAGTTGGGAAGGCCATTTCCTCAGGGGAAGGAGAAGGGAGTGGCTGAGGAGAGGGTCACCCTTTTCCTCTCCTTTTGTTGCCGTGGTTTTCTCCCCTCCCTTTTTCCCAGATTAATTGCGCCTTATGTGATGATGGTCAACAGCCTCTTCAACCCCTGCAGTCCTTATTTTTCTTAGAATATTTTATTGGCTTTTTCCATGATCGGGGTACAATTAGTTGGTCAGAGCTGGGGCTCTAGGAGTAATATGATCTTGGCATTTGCTGGACATCGGGGAGGGCCTATGCGCCCAGGGTGACCAACAGAATACTTGTAATAGTGAAAGGGAGCATTAAAAATAAAATAAAATCATATAATCTCTTGAAACATTATTTCGTTGGATGAAAAAAAAAATTATTCTATCGGTGGAACTAGGAAAATGTTTCATTCCAAACCAATCCTAAAAAATAAAATTTGTTCTTAATATAGTATATATAGTATAAAAGGAAATTTTTAAAAATATTTATATTGATTATATTAACATACACAGAGAATTTATTATTGGTACTTGTTTACATACTTTAATCAGTTTATTAGCTATATTTGTCTCTAACACTGCATATTTGGTATTTTATTCAAAATGTATTTTAGTATTATTCACTTGAAAAAAGTTTTTAATACAATTGGCAACAATCTTCTTCAAAGTTGTAGAGTTATTAAATCACGTGAAATTGGTAATACCTTCAGTAATTTTTCTCTGTAAATCTTATTATTTTTAATTAGAAAATCTCCCTCCACTGGTATTAAACTCAGAGATTTTGTTTGAAAGTATTCTCCATTCTAGCTTTTCTTCTTAATTAAAATGAGTAAATTTTTCCATCAGAGTGTTATCCAAGTAACTTTGTCTTTTGCTTCATTCTGAGAATCTTTCTTTGACAAATATTTTTACAGAACAGAACTTCTCAAATAAGTTATTTTTATTTATACATGTTTTGAAAGTTATCACCACATTTACATGCAGAAAAAATCAGAATTTTCTCAATTTTACTTCACAAAATGAACATAAATTTATCTAACTAAAAACAGGAGTTGCATTAAAAGATTCTTTTCACAAACTGAAATATCCCAAAAGTTCAGTTATAGATTTTAGAATTGAAATATTGGATATTATTTGAGTTATCATTTAATCAGTTTTCTTCCACTTTTGCAGGCATCAGTTGGAGTGTCTTCTTGCAAACTTTTTTCAGTGCTTTATATTTACTTAAAGCATCAGGAGCCAAAGACTTGGGGTACTACATCAGTTGAAAACTTTGATTAAAGATTGCTAACTGACGTTGAACAAAATGCAAACAGACTTAGGACGTAGGCAATACTGTTGTTGGCACTTAAGTCTATTGACAGAGTGGTTTTTTCAAAGCTGGAACTTTCTTGAAGTGGCAGGAGAGAGACTGTGAGTACTGCCATGGTGAGGAGACGTTTCTTCATCCAGTGTCAGCTCTGTCACTGCTACTGTGTTGTTCGGTTATTCGACATATGTAAAAATATTTGTGAATTTTGACAACCACAGCTTTTGCTTTGATGGGTAGAATATCACAGCTCGTTTCAACACAGTTATGAGTTATATGCACACCGCAATTATGTCTAAGCATGCTCCAAGAATTCCTAAATTTAGGGAAAAATATTTTTAACCATAATGCTATATTCCACCAAAATCCATGTTTATGCTATTTATTACTTTAAAAACAAAGAATATATTCAATGTTGAACTTTTAAAATGAATTTGCAATAGAATTCACAATAAACTTCCAAAAGCTGTACTTTCGGTCAGTGAATTACATGAAAAGAGCAACTGAACAGTTATTGGATTTAATGGATGTCCCATTTCTATCATCCAGTGACACTGATACAAAACTATTCAATTTAACTTCTTACAAAGTTCCTCTGCTAAGCAAGCTAACACTGACAGCTGTCACTTAACTTTTTATACGTGCACAGCAAAACTTGGGATCAAAACTGAGTAAACTAATTTAGGACATTTGATCTGAAGGAAACACCACATTTCTTCACTGAGTAATATTTGAATGTATCTTCTGAGCTGCATGTGTTCAATCCCATTCTTTGAGCACAGAGTTCATAAAATAACTACAGACTTTGTAGTTATTTTGATGCTGGTGCTCCTTCAGCAGATTGTGTTGCTGGTCTTTGTGCAGCCAGTGATATTTAAAAAGACCCTTTGGTAAATGGAAAATGTTGACAAACACCCATGCAATTTACACGTTCACTATTAACTTTCTTAAGAAATACAAATTCTGTACTGAATATGAGTGTACTTCCTCTTTTAGCTTATTACTATTAGAAGAACTTATTCCAAAATAAGCAACTGTCACCAACAATCACATTAATAAAGAATTCTAGAATAATCAATTAATGACAAAGAGCCCTGTAGCAAAAGCCTTCTGACTTCTTTAACGTGCTCACTGTACTGCCGGGCTTGTATTCTCTGCACGTGCTTCATATAGAGTGACCTATAATTTCCCATCTTTTCAACTGACCTCATCAGACACTGGCCTGGTGTCTTCAAGCATCTCGTAGACCTCAGCCCCACCCTGGTAGAGATGGTGGCATAGCACAAGCATGTAGGGCTGTCCACATGGAATGCTACTCCTGCCACCTCCAGACACCCGAAGGAGTTACCTGTCTGATGGGGATCTTGTGCCCGAGGCCACTTTGGTTTCTGAAGGGCACCTGTGTGTTCTTTTCGTAAGGTGGTGTTAGGTTCCTGGTGACTTGGAATGGTCATGAGAAAAGCGGCCTCTCTCAGTAGCGAGAGAACTAAGGGAGAGCTCTGTCACTGCCGTGCACCGCACACGCTGCTGCATGAGACAGATGCAGAATTCGGAAGTCTGGGGTGTAGTCTACGAAACCAGGCCTGTTTATTTTAATGTGGCTGTTAATAGTAATGCTCCTTCCAATAATAAAAAATCCAGAGCAGGTGCTAAGCCAAACAGGACGTGTGGACAAGAGGAAATATTGGCACTGTCCCACGTAAACCTGGTCATATGGTCATCCTACGTGTGCCTCTAAGACGTGGGGTTCCCTGGTTTTACCAGAGGTGTTCCTGGGGCTACTAGACACATTCTGTAACCCAAAGTGACCAGACCATGGGGAGGAGGTGTAATACTAGTGACACCATCTGTCCTCCCTCCCCTGGTCACGTGTCAACTGTTTACTGGGAGATGCAGGCTTCTCTGATGTGGGAAAGGGGCTGAAGTGGAAGGGGGTATGGTGCGAGTGATGCAACCCCAAGACGGCTCAACCTGCAGAAATTCCCTTCTCCCCTGCAGCCTGAGATGCTGCTAGGCTCATTTCTACAATGCTGAGTGCAAGATGAAGTCACCATTTTCCAATTTTTGTAAACTAAAGTTGTCTCTCTATTCATTAGATTAACCAAGTTACTCTCAGTGATATCACGGCCATTGAGGATTAGGGAAGATCCCAGTATAGGCAACAACCGTTAGTGTTGTACACAAATAGGAACCTGTGACAATGTGTGCCTACATTGTTCTCTCCATTCCCCATGACAAAGTGAACTATGCTTCTCTGCATTCCTACACTACAGCTAGAAAAACAGGCTGCCTACCAGGAAGGTGAGGAGGTGGTGTTCTTCGGTCCACAGACTGATGCTGGTTCCTTGTTCTGACAAAGACACTTTATTCCAAGCAAGACAAATTGACTTTCTGTCCCCTGCAAGCTGCAACCCTCCATTCTTCCAGCACTGACCCTTTAGCTAACTGCAACTAATCCTCATTCCACATCACTTTCACATTTTGCTTAAAACTCGTCTCTTTCAGATTGCCTCTTCTAGTGAAGGCTTTTCTGATCTGTATTACTCGCAGGAATACAGAAGTGTGTATGGACCATTAATCCAAGAGTTATTTACAGACGTGCATTACTGTGTAAGTGATCTTAAATCATCCGCTAAATTTTTAAATCCTTGCCACGTGATTTATCCCCAACAGCTAAAGAACAATAAGCCTCTTCTACCTTCTTCCCCTTCTGTTTTCCTTCTTTTTTCACAGGTAAGATTTGGATGTCTTTTTAGTTTGCCTGCAATGGCCTTTTCAACTCCCAAGATGCTCAGGTAGCGTGATGGCTAAGAGTACCGTCTTTGAAGACAGACTGTGTGGGTACAAAATGTGGCTCTGCCCCTCTTTACCACTGTCTTTCCAGGTGGTAAAAGTGCCTTCTCATTTTTGCAGCATTTTTGTGAGAATTAGGTGAGGCAACACATGCAAAGCACGTAGAACAATGATTTTACCCAGTGTAAGGATACAAAGCATAGCCCTACCTGGCAATTTCAGCTTCAAATGGTGATGGCAAAAGTTACAAATTCTGAAACTCTAGAATTTAGGAACATATGCCCACCCAGCGTTCTCAGGGAATGCATTCTACTTTGCCAAAGGTGTGTAGGTGTGTAGCTAGTAACACAGCAGACAGCTCCAGGGTAGGGATCATCAGAATGAGCTTTTCTTCCTGGCTCCGCCACTAATCATTGTCTGACTCAGGCAAATCAATCACTGTGAACTTAATTTTCTAAAGGTGGTTAATTCCAGTGGTGGTGTTTGTTAGGATCATATAAGTTAATTTATGTAAACATACTTTGAACATTTTAGATCTCTACACAAATGTAACATACCAGTTGTAACGATTACTTTTAATAGTTCTTTTCCTCTTGATAAATATGTCATAAATAGTTCTTTTTGGAAATGAGACATTTATCCAAATGGGAATATCTAACCCTAAGTATCAGCTCAGAGGAAATATTTTGAGTTAGGAGGGACCATTTTGTTGCAGGCAAATATATTTCGATATTAATAGGAGGAATGGTTTGGGTGTGTAATTGTATAAAAAGTGATTGGGAAAGAAATTGGGCCTTGGTTACACAAAAGTATTTGGGAAAGATAAGACTTCTTTAAAAGAATCACTTTAGAAATGTTAGTACGGCTTATCTTCTTAAATGTGCTGAAGAAGCTATGACAAGAGACATGTTGGGGGTTGAGTTCCCCAGAAGCAGAGATTGAGATAGAAGAGGTATAAGATTTTAAACTTTCTTATGGGAAACCAAGGCCTGCAAAGGAGAAGGGGAGGCAGCAGGATTGACAAAAAGACCTGGCTCGCCCTGGTGGCTTTGCTGGAGCTGTGGGCTGGGTGTGGCCTGCGGGGTGACCTGGGTTGGACCAGAACCAGCCTTTACAGCCGAGCCTCGCTCAGGCTGGTGGTGTGGCTGCCCAGGGACAGGTGCTGATGCAGACCCAAAGGAGCTGATGGCTGCAGGCTGCCCGCTAACCGCACGCCCCCCAACTGGGCAGCACATCTTTCTGTAGAGTGGCATCTGGGTGGCACCTCTTGGCATCCGACAGGCCATAGACAAGGAGCATAAACAGAACCAGAGAATCCAGAGAAAAGCTGTATAGGACATTGTTAGAAAATAGAGTGTACAATAAGTATTTCTGGACAAGAATTAAAAATAATCATATTTTACCGGTTCCAGTTGTTGCTATAATGCAAAGGGAGCTACACCACTCAGTGAAATAATATATATTTTGAAAGCAAAAATAGTAAGATTCAACTACCTTATTTATTAACCACTCTGACCATCCTACATAGGGTTCAAGTGTCGTGTTACAATGCAAACAACTGCGAAGGAAAACAAAGTTTTAATTCTTCCTCCCCCCCAAACATCATGTATTGGTTTGATGTAGAAATTATTGTAAATTTCTGTTGATATATCTGATATAAATGATCCTTTTAAAAATAGAAACAACATAAACCATACTCAAATGGTCACCCCCCCCCCAAACATCATGTATTGGTTTGATGTAGAAATTATTGTAAATTTCTGTTGTTATATCTGATATAAATGATCCTTTTAAAAATAGAAACAACATAAACCATACTCAAATGGTCAAAATAAATCTTAAAGAAAGGTTAGAAAATAAATTTCAAAGTTTAGTTTCGGGGCCGGCCCGGTGGCGCACTGCTATAGTGTGCCGCTTGTGAAGTGTGGCGGCGCTCCCGCCGAGGGTTTGGATCCCACATACAGACCGGTTCCCGCTCAC
>NW_007731195.1:140200-144123 GCF_000696425.1 Galeopterus variegatus
AAACAGTTCAGGGACCTGGTCGGGAATGGGCGCGACACTGAGGGTTGCAGTCCGTTGCCGGACACGAAAAAAGACAAAAAAAAAAAAAAGTTTAGTTTCATACTGAAACTTCATATGGCTTCAAAGGTGTGAGAAGAGATGAACAAATTAGCTTGTCTTTTAAGAAATTCAATTGTTGCTCCAGAAATTTACCCACAGTACAAATAATCAGCAATGCCACTGATACATTACCCTAGCATATTAATATCAGTTTTTTAAGTAAATACAAACATCTGTAACTCTTTAATTGTGCAGCTTCAACTGTTCAGACTTGATGTCCAGTGCTAACATCCTTAGCTTTATAGAATTTGATGAACTTCTAGCACATGGAACTGGGTTTTGTTCTCCACTAGACTTTCTGCATTTGGATTCTGTTTTTATGCCCATATTTAAGGCGACTACATTTGCTCATCGATTATTTCAAAGGTTAATCTCCAATGATTTCCGTGATAAACTTGTATTGATGAGGTTAAAGTAATCCCCTGCAAGAAGTAGCATGGGGGGACAGAAAGCAGAGGAAATCGAGATGAGACCTGGATTTGCATCTGAAGCTAATTTCTTGCTGTGTAAGCTTGAGCTGGTCATTTACCTTGCAGCTTCCTTTCTGTCAAATGGGGTAGATAATACCCATTTAACAGGATTATCAGGGTTGTGGTGACAAAAATAAAATTCACATGAAAATGCTCCAGAAACTGTAAAATGTTATCTTAATGTTATTATCAATGAACACTTTCCCTCAGATTTGCCAATCCTTCTTTGATCCTCTGCTACTCCAAAGTTTTACACATGTAATATTAAAGAAGCAACTGTCTCACTCCAGTTCTGCACTGGACAAGTGGGCAAAGGCCACCCACTTGTGATGACGTCCAGCTGACTGATGTGGTCTCCTAGCAGGTGTCTAAGGACTCAAATGTCCCCCGCATCACAGAGTAACTGTTCCCGGAGGAACTGGCCTGTATTCTCTCTTGAGTCGAATGCCAATACTGAACTTTTATGTTGAAAATTTCCAAGAAAGTGCCCTTTCAAATCATTAACATAATAGGTTAGAGTAATTTTATCACAGGTAACTCATTACAGAATTTATGTAAACAATACTCTAGAAAAATTTGAAAACGCATAAAATAGGATGATTGCATCGCACACATTGGTTTTCACATAGCTGCCATTGTTTGGCTCTAATCTGGTTTTTTGGAATGAGATGTACACACATATATCTATATATCTATATATATAATTTTATATATACAAATTTATATATATATATATGTGTGTGTATATATTTTTTTCTTTTGGCTTTTGCAACTCCAAGTCCATATGGAGAGATATTTTGATTCCGGAAATTGAAAAATAAACGTCAGTCTTTGAACTTTTTTTCAAATTTGCATTCTTTACTAAAATATAGATAGGTGGGATGATCCTTTTATTCATCTTGAAAATTTGGCTTCGTCAAGATTGATCTTTTTTCCATAAATATATTAGAATGCTTTCCCCGGTACCATTGCTTGCTTCTTGTTCGTTTGTAGTATCTTTTTTGCATCGTGTTCATTCTGCAGCGAGACTGACAGAAGGCACAGAATCTTCTCTCCTCCCCCAGTCTCTCACCATATCTGATTTTCTTATTTTGCAGTTTTTTATGTTTGTTTTTAAGCATAGATTGACTTGCCCTTGGATCACGCAGTGGTGCTCAGGGAACACCCGGGCAGTCAGCCTCTGGTGAGCGCTTCCCATGGACCGGACTGTGATCGAGAGCACAGGCTCTGCAGAAGGAATGCTAGGTTCAAAACCCACATCTACCGACTCTCCTTGTCTTGTTCCTTGGACAAGTTCTCCAGCCTCTCTGAACTTCAAAAGATGGTGAAAATTAGATGAGATAAACCTTGAACTGGGCCTAGCACCTGGCAAACAGTAAATGTTAGCTGAGATTTGGGCTCTGACTTGCTGAAAGTATGTTGTAGGTTAGTTTTTATTGGTCTTGTCTCAGCTATATTTTGTTCTCCAAACTTGCTTTGATCGTGGTTCTGCGAAGCATCACTGAAGAGTGTGTAATCTTCACCATGGCTGGTGTGCATGCTTCAAATTCCCAGACATCATCTGTCTAAAGAAATTCTCATAAACAAGCCTTTCTTTAGCTAATTGAGTTGAAATATTTTTTTTTCTCTAAGAACAGTAATGTTTTTAAGGGCAGTTTTATACTTTTTGTGAATATAGTTAGGACAATGTAAAATTTAGTAGACATTCTATGCAGCCCCATTTTACACTTTTGGTGATATGGAATGAGGCAATAATCTGTAGCTGTCATATCCTGAAGTAGCTGTAAATCAGTGGTTTTCAGCCGGGGGTGGTTTTGCCTCCTTGGGAACACTTGGCCATGTCTGGAGACATTTCTTGGTTGTCACCACTAAGGGGTGGTGCCAGTGACATCTAGCATGTAAAGGCCAGGGATGCTGTTAAAGTCCTGCAGTACACAGGACAGCCTCCCACAGCAGCTATCTGGCCCAAAATGTCAAAAGTACTGAGACTGGGAAAGCCTTCTGTAGGTGTGCAAGGAGGCGGGGCCGACCCACCTCTGACTTTGTAAGGGGGGATGCTCACTTGCTATAAGACCCTGTACCCAGCTGTGCTCTAGAACCATGCTGATTCCAAACTCCACTGCTCCTCTCAATTGTTTCATGGTCTGGAGATAAATAAACTTACTTCTCAATTTCACATTGCGCATGCGAATGACTTGACCTTCACATTGAGCCATGGGGCTGGCTCTTTTCCATTGGATTATGATAAACTAAGGAAGAAAAACTGGTTTAACCAATACTGGAAACACGCTTCCTGGGCAGCAAACAGGTAATGACCAGGAAGTGTGCACTGTGAAGGAGAGGCGAGCCTGGTGGTACCAAGATAAAACAATCTGAAAGCCATTTTCCAGAACAAACTGTAATTTATTTATATTTTACATAAATTCTGAAAACCTCAATTAGGTTTAGAAGGTGTCACCCTTTGAGTTTAAAAGTGTTAGCTGTTTTTATGCCTCAGAGTGGAAATGAGTCCATAAATTCATGAAGAATGGAAACAAGTTTGTAGTTCTCTAATTAAAATAAAAATAATTACAAAAGTCATCTAATTTCATTCTGGAAAAAAATGTCCTCCAGTATGTCACTGTGATTTCAGAAATATTGCAGAATTTTTAATGCTATTTGGTAATTTTAAGCTGAGTGAATCACTCCTACAGAAAGCAAGGAAAATGAAGCAGAAAAAAGGTCAGGCAAAGGAGAACCTGGTTAAAGAGCATCTTGCTGTTCTTCGAATTCAGCCTTCCTGTGTGTCTCCCTTGACACTGGTGATGTAGAGTGCAGAATTTCTGTGGTATTATAACACTTTGGTTTAAACCTTTTCCTTGCCAGGATTATAATGAGTTTCTAGTCCTTAATGGAGCTGATAAGTGAGGCACTGCTCAGGGCTGCAGAACACGTTGGCAGAAGCCATATGCCTCCACGTGCTTGGCTTCGATAGATCATAGCAGCCACATTTGAGCTGCACGTGGCTCTCTTGAGATTCTTGTCAACCGAGTCCCATCTGCTGGAAGCCTCTCCCGACTGTGAGAGTCTCCTCCTGCTCAAACTTCTCACTGATAGTGCGTGCTGAGTGGGTTTATCGCCTCCTTATATGCTCAGAATAACCCCATGAGGTAGATACTATTACTGTCCCCAGTCCTCACATAAGTCATCAAGGCTTAGTGGGAAGAGGTTTGGAAACTAATCTAACATCACATAGCGAATAAGTTACAATAGGGTCTCAAATCCAGGTCTTGTGCTAAAGTGTGTATTCCTAGGTGCACTCCATACTGTGTCAGTATGACTGAGCGTACCGAAGAGAGACCTTATTCTGAGATC
>NW_007731195.1:144808-153667 GCF_000696425.1 Galeopterus variegatus
GTGCACTCCATACTGTGTCAGTATGACTGAGCGTACCGAAGAGAGACCTTATTCTGAGATCGAAATTCAGGGTGTGTCATGCTAAGTTGCCACCTGCCTTGTTACTTAGATGCTTAGTCTTCCTGGGGATGTGCTCGAGAATGTCATACAAATACAACACGTGTGCAGGATTTAACAATAAGAGCCTGACACCTGCTCTCCTGTGACTTGCATGTTGCTTTTTCTGCCTGTCATGTCTTGGCTCCCTTCCCTGGCAGTATCGACAGGGCTGGCATTCAGCAGATGTGCGTGTCCACAGCTGTGCAGCTGGTGGTTAGACCACTGGATGTCCAGCTGCTGCCCCAACACTGACTATGATTTCTAGGTGAACTGGCTCTTTGTATTTCTTCTTTTGTGAATTACTTGTTTTGACCTCCTCCCCCGCCAAGTTTTCTACCGGGTATTTCTCCTTTTTAAAAATAACAAATTTGGAAGATTTCTTTATATATCAGAAATGCTAGCACTTTTCCATATGTGTAATAAATGTAAATATTTCCCCATTTATTCTTTCTCTTTTAATATGTTTTGAGTATTTTCCTATACCAATTGTTAGATTTGTATGTAGCCACTTATCAGTGATTTTGATTTTTCTACATTGTCAGGAATTTCTTTGCCAATACTGGGCTCTTACCTCAATTTACCCATGTTGTATTCTCAGTTTTACAATTTCGTTGTTTTAAATATTCGATTCTTTGGACTTCTCAAGTACCTGCGTTGAGGAATGCTAAAAAGATTCAACTTTATCATTATTATTATGTTAATTATTCTAACACCATTTATCAAGTTATCTGATAACTCACTTACTTGAAATGTCATTTCATAACCTGAAATCACATATACATATTTGTGTCTGTTTTGAGGATCTCTATCTGGCCTTCTACTTATGTTCCATGACTCATTCTGTGCCAGGCACACAGTTGAATTACTATAATTTTAAATAAATTTTAAAATATAGTTGGAAAAGCCTCTCTTCATTGGACATTTTTTTTTCATAACAATTTTGGCTATTTTATGATTCTTCTTTTTTTGAACAAATTAAATTAATTTTCTAATGTTCTAGAACACAGGGGCACCTGCTCACTTCCTGGTAGTTCAGGTGGCATTACCTTTCTGAGACTAAATTGAACCCCATTTTCAAGCTGGCATCAATCTTAACTTGCAAGGATCAAACTTTCAACATTTTTGTCAATTAAGGCATATTGTTTTAATGTTTAAACAATCCTGGAATTACAAATTTGTATGTCTGGAAGATGCGTGAGAGGTGCTATAATTTATATAATTTATGTTTCTCTCTATAAATAGGAACGCAGCCAAGCTAAACCAGGGAGAAGAAGGGTTACTTTTCTTTTTTTTTTATGTTTTGAGCTTATGTATTCCACATTTCAAGTTTGCTGCTCTGGTTTGACTTTGAGTCTCCTCCAAACCAAGTGACAGTGTTTCTACTTTGGGACACCCTCTTGGGCAACATGCTGGGGCCCTTTCTTTCAAGACTAATTTCTTGATTCTCTGGCTAAAGAGAGAAGGTTAATAGTTTAGGGAGTTTGTTTACAGGCCATTAGAAACAATTAGCACATTGCTGAGATTAAAAGTACTTCTCAGAATGTTGGATGGCCTACAGAGGAAATAGGACTTTCAGAAACATCTATTTAATAGTTTAGGGAGTTTGTTTACAGGCCATTAGAAACAATTAGCACATTGCTGAGATTAAAAGCACTTCTCAGAATGTTGGATGGCCTACAGAGGAAATAGGACTTTCAGAAACATCTATTTATAGCACTTAATTAAGGCAGACTTGAAGATCCCCATTCTCTTTGCATACTGTTTCATATTTTAATTATCAAGAAATTCTTCATTTTCTCCAAACTAAATTCTGCATACCGTAACTTAAAGTAATAGTAACGTGTACCCCTATTCATGGATTCTTATGAACAAATTTTTAAGTCATTCCATAACCTTCTATTTTAGGATGATTATTTCAACCTCTGTACCTTTCCTCTTTGATAACTTTTTCTTGATATTCTAATTTGGTCATGATTTTCCTTTCCTCCTAAAAACACACTGTTTTTCCAATTACACCATTTTCCTTGATGCTGCCTGAACAGGCCAGCCCTGCTTGATCTTGTTTTAGTTCCTGCACCTCTGCTGCTCTTTCTTCCAAAACTTCCTGCTCCAGCCCTTCACTCAGGTGTCTGCGATTCTTAAAGACCCAGTACAATTCTCACGTTCCATAAAGTCTTCCAAACCTTCTTTATTTAATACTGAAATTTCATTCCATTTTGTGTAAATATTTAAATGTTGCCCCTACACTTGATACTCCAGTTAATATTTCTCATTCATCTCTTATATTCCCTACAATACCATGCACTTAGAGACCTCACAGTCCAATAAAAACTTGTTCAATTTAATTCTTTTTTTTTTTTTTCTGTTCCTTTTTGTGACCGGCCCGGCCATCCCTATATAGGATCTGAANTTTTTTTTTTATGTTTTGAGCTTATGTATTCCACATTTCAAGTTTGCTGCTCTGGTTTGACTTTGAGTCTCCTCCAAACCAAGTGACAGTGTTTCTACTTTGGGACACCCTCTTGGGCAACATGCTGGGGCCCTTTCTTTCAAGACTAATTTCTTGATTCTCTGGCTAAAGAGAGAAGGTTAATAGTTTAGGGAGTTTGTTTACAGGCCATTAGAAACAATTAGCACATTGCTGAGATTAAAAGCACTTCTCAGAATGTTGGATGGCCTACAGAGGAAATAGGACTTTCAGAAACATCTATTTTTAGCACTTAATTAAGGCAGACTTGAAGATCCCCATTCTCTTTGCATACTGTTTCATATTTTAATTATCAAGAAATTCTTCATTTTCTCCAAACTAAATTCTGCATACCGTAACTTAAAGTAATAGTAACGTGTACCCCTATTCATGGATTCTTATGAACAAATTTTTAAGTCATTCCATAACCTTCTATTTTAGGATGATTATTTCAACCTCTGTACCTTTCCTCTTTGATAACTTTTTCTTGATATTCTAATTTGGTCATGATTTTCCTTTCCTCCTAAAAACACACTGTTTTTCCAATTACACCATTTTCCTTGATGCTGCCTGAACAGGCCAGCCCTGCTTGATCTTGTTTTAGTTCCTGCACCTCTGCTGCTCTTTCTTCCAAAACTTCCTGCTCCAGCCCTTCACTCAGGTGTCTGCGATTCTTAAAGACCCAGTACAATTCTCACGTTCCATAAAGTCTTCCAAACCTTCTTTATTTAATACTGAAATTTCATTCCATTTTGTGTAAATATTTAAATGTTGCCCCTACACTTGATACTCCAGTTAATATTTCTCATTCATCTCTTATATTCCCTACAATACCATGCACTTAGAGACCTCACAGTCCAATAAAAACTTGTTCAATTTAATTCTTTTTTTTTTTTTTCTGTTCCTTTTTGTGACCGGCCCGGCCATCCCTATATAGGATCTGAACCTGCGGCGGGAGCGCTGCTGCGCTCCCAGCGCCGTACTCTCCCGAGTGCGCCACGGGCTCGGCCCTCAATTGAATTCTATCAGTGTCTCCTACTGCGTTAGTCTGTTTCTGTTGCTTATAACAAAATACATGGAATGGGGTAATTTATAAAGAAAATGAAGTTTATTACTTACAATTTCAGAGGCTGGAAGTCCAAGTCCAGGGAGCTCATCTAGTGAGTCTTTCTTGGTGGTGGCTTTACAGCAATGCAGGGGTCTCACATGGCAGAAAATGGCAGAGCAGAGAGAGAAAAGAGAGACCAACCTCCTCATTCACTCTCCATTTAAAGCCCTCAGAACCATGCCCTGACCACCATTATTAATCCATTCACTATGGCACGGTCCTAGAATCTAATCACCTCTTCAATGCCCCACCTTTCAATTACCATAATAGGATTTTCCACCCTCTTAACATTGTCGTGGTGTGGGGGTCAAGTTTTGGGGGTACACTCAATCTGAGACACCTACTATATTCTGGTTTTGTAACCATTTATTTTTTCTCTTCCTTACTGCAAAGGTAGAACCAATTTTATATATGGTTGGGCCCATTCATATTTTCTGTTGTACATTTCAATTTGACATGGATGTTGATCAGTCACCAGTTCAGTAACATTTAATAAAAGAAAAAGATAGTTACACTCAAAACCCCAATCAGAGCCCACACTCGATGGCTTTCTCTTACATAACTCCTGCATCCCACACACTGGTCTTCCTCCAGTTCTTCCAGTAAGCTGTGTCCCTCTTGCCACAGTACCTTGGCACATGCTGTTTCCTTCACCTGTAAAGTTCTCTCAGTCCTCCTCAACCTAAACCTACCCCCCCCAAAAAAAAAACTTTGCCTAATGAAGGGAAACTTTGCAAAGAGGTTAGCTGTCAGGACACCGGGTACCAACATCTGTAACTCACTAACTACCAGGTAGATTGAGCTGACCTGGTCAGCAGGGTGTGTGCCCTCAGTGCCATGTGCTGCCCTCTGAAAGCTGTGGACTCAGAGAGGACAGAGGCAGCAAGCTGTCTATAGGATCAGCAGCAGGTTACCCTGCCGATGACTTGGTTGGTCATTCCTGGAAGAGAAATACCATGTGCCAAATCACAGAGGATGATCTGTCTTGACCCAAGTGTGGGGGTGGTAAGCAGTAGTTTTAGCTCAGCAAAGTAAAAGTAGACAATATAAGAAAAGAATTTGGGAATCCACTTGCAAAGGGCCTTGTGTGACCTGTCAAGGAGTTGTCACTGTATCATGTGGTCATTGAGGACTCATTAGAATTTTTAAATCAGGAGATTATACTGACCAGTGTTGTGTTTTTGGAAGATAATTGTTGTGGCTGAAGAGGAAGGAGCAGGACTTCTCCACAGTGTTGTGTGGATTGCACCCTGCATGACAGCATCCAGCTGAGATCCATCCCATGCTGTTCATGAAGCAGCCTGGAACCGAAAGAGTTACATCAGCTTCCCTCCAGTCTTACAGTCACCTCTTCACTGGGCTTCTTCCCTTCAGTCTCTATGTCTCCCAGCAAAATATGTCCTTCCAGAATGAATTAGAGGCCTGTGCTTTTGTGGAAATTCTGGGGCAAGTTCGCAAAGCTTCATGTGACATTTTATACCACATAAGAACATGTACAGATAACAAATGACAGGGTCATTTGACAGGGCCAGGAAGATCTGAGTTGAAATGCCAGCCGCATCATTAAAGCCTCACTCAGATATGTTCTTACTGATGTGGATCTGTGCCCAGGTCACCAGCTCCTCTCCAGACACATGGACTTTATTCCCTTTCCCAAGCAGGCTCCCAGCCTTTCTGTACCACAGGGCCTTTGCCCGTCTCATTGCCAGGAAAACCATATCCGGCTCTTTCTGCAGCTGGCCCCTACCCAGTGCTCAGGTCTCTGCTTAAATGTCCCGTCTGCAGAGAAGAGCACCTATCATTTTCTACCTCCTTCCTTACTTTCCCTTCATGTATCATAATGCAATCTGCCATTCCACTTTTATTTATGAGATTGTACGATTAAAGTCTGTTGCCCTTGGTAGATCCAAACTGTGTCCATTCTGTTCACACGTACATCCCCAGCACTTCACAAAAGTGAATGACAGGAGGTAGGTATTCAGTAAATATCTGATGAATGAGTGAGTGAATGAGTCCAGCATTGAGACCCATAGGAGTGGTGAGAGCTGTTATAGAAATTGCATTTCGAGACACACTAGGAGAAAATGGAAAACAGATACTCTCAGCCCAAAGTATGCTTTAAGAGGATGGCGTAAGAGTATGTGTTTCTGGTTTGGTTTTAAATTCCCATCTAACCAGAAGGTGCACAAGGCACGTATTAGATAATGTCAGATATGTGAGGTTAAGTCAAGTATTTGTAAATAAAAGAACATTTGAAATGTACTAAGGTAGCTCATGTAAAAAATAATTCTACATTAAATCATCTTTTGATGTGAAAAATACCCTTTTAAAACTGAATAATCGTGGTTTAACTCTGTTTCACAAAACTGAACTTTCTTTTATTATAGTAAATCAGTTATAGTGGTCTGTTTAGCATATAAATACGAGATCTTGTTCCATGACAGGCATCAGAGTATTCCAGCATCTCATCAGTGTGACATGCGAGTAACATCTCGCAGTGACTGGTTTGAGGAGGTGAGGCCCCGTACACACGCCACACCAGCCCTCAGCACTGCGGGACTCAGGGCCAGGTGGGTGCACAGGATGGAGGCGAGTGGCTGTAAGAGCTGCTGCAGACTCCTGAGGTCAGAGGGACAGCTGCTTTAAAGGACTGCACACATGGCCTCCTTTAAGCGAAGTCCCAAGACTGAGTAAGAAGAGTGGCCATTCTTAGGAAGGAGACTCGGGTATATCACAAATCGGGACAGTCCCCAAAATAAACACCACAGTCTTGAACTTCTACAAATTGTCATATTTTTATATTTCTAAGTGAATAAAAGTTCACTTCTTCCTCCTTTAAGTTCATACCAAGAGGTAATTTTTTGAAATCTTTCTACACCTTTTTATCTATAATTATTTTTTAAAAATCTATAAAGCTGTGTGTATGCATATCTACAGTTTATATATTTTACATAAAAGATATGTGTAGATATTTGTACACACATATGTACATCCACAGATGTTTGAGCACATGCTCACGTGAACAACTATACTCAAATGTATACATATACACATGTGCGCATGTTCATAAATATAAGTAAGTGCACAGGATATTACTCTTAGAGAAATGATATCTACATAATGTTCAACAATTTGGATTTTTTTCCCCATGTTTTGCAGCATTTCTTTTATAGTTATCAATATATCACAGACAGGCTTTTTAGCAAAAACCTTGTTGACATACCTATTGACATACCTCATTCTTTCTTTTTTTGTTCTGCTTTAAATCACACATTTTATTTATTTAAATTTTGTTTGACTTTAACATTTACTTGTATACATTTGTGGGGTGCAGTGTGTTGTCAGTACATGCATGTGCTGCACAGTGATGCGCTTAGGGCAGATAGCGCAGTTTCGCACCGTTTCCACGTGCTTTGCCAGGGCTGCAGAGCACTCGTTCCACTGTGGTGTAACTGACTTAACTTTGCTCTGTTTGTAGACCAGAGACTGCTTACCTTTTCCCCTTTTCCAAATCACGTGGGGATTAAAGGCAGTGTGCATATGTTTTTACAAGCCTTGCTAGTATTTCTGACGAACATATTTCTAGAAGTGGATTTTCTAAGCCATAAAGATAACTGAATTAATTCTAAGATCACTCTGAACTGACTAGTATGTCTTTTGGTGGATCTCAGAAGGAAAGGATGGCATTCACTGTGAGGCTGACCTTTCAGCAGACTCGAGTAGGTCATTTTCTGAATGCTGTATCAGTGTTGCCATTAATGCTCTGAAATGTATGCACTGGAAATTCTATAGGTTCAAGACAGGTTTATCTCTGTCTCTTTAGGATTAAAAATATACATAAGGTTCTTCAAAAAGTTTGTGGAAAAAATGGAATTGAAAGATAATACAATTCTTTCCATGAACTTCTTCAAGTACACTCATATGAGTATATTGGTAAAGAACTATATTTATTTTCATTTACATTTCTCTTAAAAATTCTTAACAAGGTTATCACTTTTCCTGACAGTGCTTTCAGTAAGTAAATTAAAAGCACATCCAGGAGCATAATAAATAAGAAACTTCATCATTTTCAGCCAGTTTAGGCTGCAAAGGTGTGCTGTTTATCCAAAGCAACTGCGCTTTATTGAAATATTGAGAATATTCTGCAGGCTTGAAATAGACAAAATTCCTACTTGTATTTTAAGAAAAAAAAAATGCAAGTTCTACTCATTTAGTTAACAAATATTTATTAAGCAATTACTAAGTAAATTCTAAAGGATTGAGAATATTCTGCAGGCTTGAAATAGACAAAATTCCTACTTGTATTTTAAGAAAAAAAAATGCAAGTTCTACTCATTTAGTTAACAAATATTTATTAAGCAATTACTAAGTAAATTCTAAAGGGACTGTAAGGGACAAGAATGATAAGAAAAACTAGGTCTTTACCCTAAGGAATTTCTCCTCATCCTAAGGAATTTATAGAAGAAATAAAATATAGAAATTTAGCAATATATATTTCTAAGTACTTGGCAGGACAGTGGGAGATATAAAAATAGTTAAGAGAAGTCTTGTCTGTTCCAGGAGGTTAAAATCGAGGGCATGACAAGTGTTGTGGGTATGAACATATTTTTCTGGTGCTACAAAAAAGAGGGAAACTATCATTTCTAGCTTCAAGGCAGATGTGGGCCTTGAACTGAACCTTGAGCTCCAGGTAGGACGTTGACAGGTGGAGGTGAAGAGAAAAACATCACTGCTGGTGGTGAAGAATGGGCAACAGTGTGAGAACCGGCAGCATTTATGGATTGGCACACACTCTGGTTTGGCTGGAGCTTGGTGCCTGTCAGAGAAAAATGGGTGATAAAAGAAAAGATAGGTTAATATCAAGTTGTAGAAGGCTTTGAATGCAGCATCAGGAGCTTATGTGGTGTGTAATGGGAGCTATTGAAAGTTTGGGAGCAGGGCAAGGGATATTTTCTCAGTTGGGCTTTAGAAAGATTAATCTACTTGGTGACATTTCAGAGGAGTAGGAAAACAGAAGGATGAAAACCAGATCGAAGTCAATTGTATTCACTCAAAGAAAACATTCTGATGCACCTTTACTTAGAATCCAGGCAGCTTTTTTATAGGTTATACTTGGCTTAAATAAAAACAATAATTCTCTTAGAGGGTCATAAGGGCTAATAATTTACTCATAAATGAGAAAATG
>NW_007731195.1:154547-155915 GCF_000696425.1 Galeopterus variegatus
ACAGAAATCAGCAGATGCTACCAATCAGCCCTCTCCCGTCACCCCCAGACAACCAGTGGTTAAACGTTTGCCAGGTAACCTGTGGATTCTCTGACTCTTCAGAAGGAAAAGGAAACTAATTTTTTTTCTAAGTAGTTTCTACACATTTATTTATTCCTTCTTCAGTTCTGCAGGTTTCTATCATGTTCTAGTATTATACAAGATGCCTAAAACTACGAGGGTACTTCAAAAAGTTTTTGGAAAAATAGAATTAGAAGACAATACAAATATTTCCACGAACTTTTTGAACTACCCTCATATAATATTGCTGTTCAACTTTATTACTGTGCCCATTTCCACTGATGAGAAAATTGTGTCTTTTAGTGACTATGAGAACTTAGGCAATTTTGTCACTCTCAGTTAATTCAGTTCTAAAACTGATAGATTGAATTTAGTTTTCTCTGATACTTGACCTTACCCTAGATACTTAACCTCAATTCTAACATCTGTCCAACCAGGGACCTTGATAGCTAAAGGAATTTCAAGTAGACGAGAGTTTTTATTTTGTTTTGTTCCGTGTTTACCTAACATTTGGGCATCTTTGCCTACTCAGGCCATGTCATCCACTCATGAGCTGGCTGTATTCCCTGGCTTTTATGGCTACACAATTCTATTTTTTCACCTTGCTAGAACAAATGAAAAAAATTAATTCGGGAATGCAAGTATAGGCATACTTTGGAAATGTGGCAGGCTTGGTTCCAGACCACAGCGATAAAGCAAATATCACAAAAAAGAAAGCTACACAAATTTTTTGGTGTCCCAGTGCATATAGAAGTTATGTTTACAGTATACTGTAGTCTATTAAGAATGCAATAGCATTGTGTCTAATAAAACAAAGTACATACTTGATTAAAAATACTTTATTGCTAAAAAATGTAATGATCATCTGAGTTGTCAGCAAATCATCATCTTTTTGCTGGTGAAGGGCCTTGCCTTGATGTTGGTGGCTGCTGACTGATCCGGGTGGTGGATGCTGAAGGTTGAGGTGGCTGTGGCGATTTCTCTTTTTCTGAGCAGTGGTCTCATTAGTGGGCTGAAAATATTCAGTAAACCATGCAGTAAACAGATGTGCTGCATTAGCCTCTAACAACAGAGTCAACCTTTCCTTTGAAGCTTTGAATTCAGGTATTGACTTCTCTCCAGTTTGTAAAGTACTACATGGCATCTTCCAATAGAAAACTGTTTTGTCTACATTGAGAATCTGTTGTACAGTGTCACTGCCTTCATCCGTGATCGTAGCGGCGTCTTCTGATAACCTGCCGCAGCTTCTGCATCAGCACCTGCTGATCCACCTACACTTTTGTGTTATGGGGACGGCTTCTTTCCTTA
>NW_007731195.1:156287-167118 GCF_000696425.1 Galeopterus variegatus
TCTCCAGTTTGTAAAGTACTACATGGCATCTTCCAATAGAAAACTGTTTTGTCTACATTGAGAATCTGTTGTACAGTGTCACTGCCTTCATCCGTGATCGTAGCGGCGTCTTCTGATAACCTGCCGCAGCTTCTGCATCAGCACCTGCTGATCCACCTACACTTTTGTGTTATGGGGACGGCTTCTTTCCTTAAACCTCACAAACCAGCCTCTGCTGGCTTCAGACTTCTCTTCTGCAGCTTCCTCACCTCTCTCAGGCTTCACAGAATTGAAGAGAGTCAGGGCCTTGCTCTGGATTAGGATTTAGCTTAAGGGAACATCGTGGCTGGTTGGATCTTCTACGCAGACCATTCAAACTTTCTCCCTATCAGCGTTAAGGCTGTTTTGCTTTCTTATCATTGTGTGTTCACTGGGGTAGCACTTTTAATTTCCTTCAAGAATTTTCCTTTTCATTCGCATCTTGGCTGACTGTTTGGGACAAGAGGCCCAGCTTTTAGTCTCCCTTGGCTTTCGACATGCCTTCCTCACTAAATTAATCATTTCTAGCTTTGGATTTCAAGTGAGAAACCTGTGACTCTTCCTTTTACTTAAACACTTAGAGGCTATTTTGAAAGGTTATTAATTGGCCTAATTTCCATATTGTTGTGTCTCAGGGACTAGGAAGGCCCCCAGGAGAATAAGGGAGAGAGACGGGAATGGCCGGTTAGTGGAGGAGTCAGGACACGCATGACATATATCAATCCATCTTATATGTGCACCGTTCTTGGCACCCCAAAACAATCCCAATAGTAATATCAAAGAGCAAGGATCACAGATCACCATAACAGATTGTCTATTATTATCTGAAAAAGTTTAAAATACTGTGAGAATTACCCAAACGTGACTCAGGGACACAAAGTGAGCACATGCTGTTGGAAAAATGGTGCCGACAGACTTGCTCGAGGCAGGGTTGCCACCGACCTTCAATTTGTGAAAAACACAATTCTGCAAAGTGTGATAAAGTGCAAGAAAATGAGGTATGCGAGGCATGTCTGTAATAGCAGGCCCATTACCTCTGATTCTTATTTTGAAAAACTTCCGATTGGGTCTTCAATAACTGAGGCTTTCTCTCCATTTCAGAGTCTCAGCCAATATTTTTTAAAAAATTATTTACATTCACTAGGCTTTAAAGTCAATCTTGATATTTTCCACTGTTATGGTTCTGAACTCTAAATAGGTTACCCTGACAATACAGACAAATTTAATCTTCTTCATATATAACTTGAGGATAAAAGGTCAAAAAGGAAACATGTTTCTCTCCTCTCTTACAGATAAAAATGCAAATAGCTAATTTCCTTTGAAGTTTGTAAATACAGCATGTATTCTGTGTTCTTTTGAGCACTAAATAGGCCACTGTGATCCAGTAAAAGTTAACTCTTCACAGTCTCTGCCTGGCTGAGAAAAAGGGTTATTTTTTTCTAACATAGGATTCCTAGCTGTGATAAAATCAATCCTGTGATAGTTCGTTCTTTGCTTGATAAGGAGCACATACATAACTCTTTCACCTTTTATTTAGAGAGCTCACTGATAGCCCTCTTCCCGGACACTGTGCTCGGCCCCAAGGAGCAAGATGCAGTCAGTCTGGCCCCCTTGAGAGGATCGAGCTCAGGGGGACGTTACAAACCAAGGTGCCAGGCCCATAGCAGAGGTATGTGGAAAGCACAAAGAAAGGAGGAGGGACCTTAATTTCGATGAGTCTGCAATGGCCGCTAGACAGAGGCAGAACAGACAGAAAGGAAACAATGATGCAACAAGGAAAAAGAGCAGCTTCTGTGTTTCCAGCATGCATCCTTGTGGGGAGGGGCCGTGGCAAGGCTGGGGTTGAAATGGCCCTCCCCTGAGATTATCCTGCAAATCCTCCTCCAACCCTTTGGCAAATTGTCAGATCCCTTTAAGCCTCCTATTGCAGAGTTTTAGGGGTATCATGAAATTATATCAAAATATAGTTCATGGATAATACAGAACTCGGTGGAAGAAGGAGAGATAAAGTTCAATAAAATGACTCCCTTTTCCCTGCAGCCTGAGGAATCTGGCGTGTTTTCTACTTTCACTTACTGAAAACCTCTTGAAAGCATAAAATAGTAGTTTTCAAAATAGAATTAAATTGTTATATTCTTCAAAATACATTACCCATACATTACTTTTCATATCTCAAAGATATTTATTCATTTGTGCATTTGTTAACAATAAATTAGACAAAAACAAAATGAATGACAAAAAATGCCATCTTCTTTCCCTCCTCGCCCATGTTTGGCACAAGGTATATCAATGATGTTTGATGAATGACATCAAATGGAGTTTTGAGGTTTGTCAATTATTTTTTTCTTATTTGACACAATCGCTTTCTACCTCCTGCCACCTTCATAAAGGAGGCAAGACATTAGCAGAAGAATTGTAATTCGTCTATAATAGAATGATGGACAGTGGATTTAATGGAAAATCTTCAAGTTCACTATTGAGGTTAATAAGCCTAAAATATCTTAAAACTAAGTTAAAGCACTTTCTGCCTTAAGAAGGCATTTTTAAAAACTTTGATGGCATTTTAGCTGACTCCAGAAGTAAGTAGCAGTTCTTTGTCAAAAAATGCTATTTGCAGCCCAGATAAGAATAAAGATTCCTTGTCTTCCCTGCATGTTTAGTAAGAAAACTGTCCTCACTAATCATCATCCTTGCAAATGTCTATTTTAATTTTAATTTTTTTTTTTTGCCTTAAAATACTTTCTGGTGGATATTCCAGCTATTTCAGCTATTTTTTTTATTTTTTGACCTACTCTTAAAGGGGGATATGCTATATTTTGTATAACATATATAAATTTTTGTGTCACACATTAGACTGTGGTTTCAATCTTAATGTTTCCAAATAAATGATATGAACAGTCTTCTCTCATTTGCTTTTTTGCTGTGAAGGTGTTCATATTTCTTGATCAAATCTCTGGAGTTTTTCTATTTCAAGTAACTACAGTGAGAGCAATTTGCAATTCCAATGCTGTGCACTATGTTTGAATTGAAACAAGGAGGAGGCTAAGAACAAAACCTTGCTGAGTGGAGTAATTTTAAATGCCTTTAGTTACAATGAGAGTTTTTTGGTGAAGGCAGCAGTAAAATGCTCGCCCTTTCCCCAGAGGTACCTATTATTGAAACACTAAAGAAAAATGATATGTAATCGTAATGACTGCAAATGTGCTCCAGTTAATCTGGTAGCTCGAGGGCCACACTTTAAGTTGTAATTTATAAGATAACGTCTTTGTTTTTCTTCACTACTCATGTTGATGCCCTCCTATGCTTTAGTGAAGATACTGTTCTGTCAGCAAAAAGTTTTAACTGAAAACTTAGACCAGAATTAAAATGCCCACTGCTCACCCTGCTAATAACAAGATTTCTATCTTGCCCTAAAATTGTACACTCACCTTTCTTTGTATGCCCTTTGCCTTGGGTTGACTGTCCCCCCAAAACTTAATCCCCACTGTAACTGTTGAGGGGAGGAGTCCTGTTATGGTAATTAAAGGTGGGGCCTTGAAAAGGTGATTAGATCATAGGACCCTGCTATAGTGAATGGATTAACAGTGGTGGTCAGGGGCATGGTTCTGCGGGTTTAAAGGAGAGAGCATGAGAGTCTGTCTCTCTCTGCTCCACCGTTTTCTGCCATGTAAGACCCCTGCATTGCTGTAAAGCCACCACCAAAGCAGACCTTCACCAGATATGTTCCCTGGATTATGGACTTCCCAGCTTCTGAAACTGTAAGCAATAAATTTCATTTTCTTATAAATCACCCAGTTCCAAATATTTGTTATAAGCAATAGAAATGGACTTGTACCCCGCTTCCTCCACGTTCCATGTCTTTGTTATGATCTCCACCAACCTTTATCTCTAGTTGATGACCCCTTTCAGTTCTGTCCTGTCCCATCAGCAATAACACCCTGTGGCCAAACAAGGTAGCAGGGACAAGTCATGTGGCCTGTGCAGGGAGAGCCTGACGCATGTGGGGAGCAAGAGCGTCACAGTTAGGACGTTGCGTAAGAAGCCACAGTCAACCGCACAGAGGCTGGACGTTGTCATCGTGCCCTGTAGAGCACATGGACGCAGGGACTGTGAACTTACTTTTCTCACGTGTAACGCTGACATTCTGGTTTCTGAATAGTCACTTTCTGGCTATTCTTTTTAGGGCTCTAAAGAGATGACAATTAACTGATGCTCATGAACTGATTTTCATTACTCTTTCATTAAAGCATCCCGAACAGAGGAGCATAGAAACCATAAACTCGGTAAGCATCTGAGGAACAAAAAAACATGTTGTACGTCATCAAAAGCATTTATGTTCTTTGGTTCTAAAACTTCCGGTTGATCTCCAATATTTTTCTTAAATCAGTGCAATTTTTTATGGTATTTTTCCCCACTTTTATTTTGAAAAATTTCAACCTAAAGAGAAGCTGAGAGAATATGCCCTCGAGCAGCCGGATGCCCTTCCCCTCGCTGGCTCTACCAGCCATCCACGTCGTGTCTCGTTTGCTTTGTCTCTCTCTTTCTCCTCTGTGCTCACACACACATGCTCAAGGCATACACACAGTCACAGTTTTGTTTTGTTTGTTTGTTTTTTGCCATGTCTTTTGCAAGTAATTTGCAAGTATCGTGAAACTTGTCTCCTCGAAGCTTCAGCAAGAGCGGCCTAAGAATAACTCGATCATTCTGTACGATCACACAGTTTTTACTGCTAAGATTAAGTTATTTAATAATTTTATTTCAGATGGAATCCATATCGAAAATTTCCCATTTGCTCCCAAATTATCTTTAATACCTGCCATTATTTTTTCAATCCAGTTTCCAAACAATCCTGAATTGAAGTTGGTTAATACTCTTATTTGTTCTTTTTCAAAATCAAGCATAATCCTCTGATACTGACTTATTTCAATTGGTAAAAGTATAATTTTTAAAAGGACAAAGTCATGACCCTCATACAAATATAAAATGAACACATGCCAAAGATTTCATTGAATTTGTTAATTTTCGAGAGAATCAGTACGATGTTAAAAACCGTTTAAAGGAGAATCCAAAGAACAGTAATCCACACACAGTCAGGAATGTTGAAATGTATTTAACGATGCATAGACACAAAACTGGCTTCTTCATAGGGAAGGAAGGAATCACTCACATTTCTAAGAGACAAAATCTATTTGTATCTCTAAAGGCACAAATAATTTGCATTAGTTTCAACGTTATAAAATAGCTCAAACACAATGAATACCTATAGAATCCTATTACGTGGACAGTATGCTCGACGGGCCCAGCATTCCACAAGACACCCAGTAATCTTTTCATCTTTTTTTTTTTCCATTTCAAAGTCTTTTTAAATTTTTCCTGTTTCCCTCAATTTGTGATTAAAATAATCTCAGAAATTATTAATAATTACACAAAAAAGACTAGTCTCATTAGATTTGTCCTGATTATTTACACAGCTGTGGCAGGAATGTTAATTTGCTATACAGGCCTCCTTGACTTTAGTTCATAAATCTAGAGCCATACAATGTGAATAACTACTAAGGCCACAAAATTACTTCTGTCTGGAAGCTCTCGTAAAGAATTTCAAATTAGATTTTTAAAACCTTTTTTCATTTGCTGTTCCATGACGGCAAAAATAAGCTAAGATTCTCTGCCAGATTTCACCTGCATAAGTTATGAATTTGGCTGAATTCCTCTCTTGAAGTCCCAACAATTTGTTAAGGTTCCTAACGGGCCAGGACTTGGCCTGCCTTACCATCTGCAAGGCTGGGGTCCTGTAAGCCAGTTTTCAGGTCCTGTAACACTGGTTTCTCAGGGAGTGCTCTGTGGACACATGTAAAGTTAACAATTGTTCCCTAAGAGCAGACTGTCAGATCTGATTAAATAAGCATCACTGACAATTGGACATTTCTAATTGACCTTGGTTGCATAACTCATTTGTCCAATTGTTTTTTGGTGAAAAGGAGGATAGATTTTTTGTTGAATCTACTGAAACTATTATATTACCATGAAAAGTAATGAAATTTAGTAAGAATGTGTGAATTCTGGGCTGTCAGTAAAAATCAGGCATTATTTTGAAGTGTTTTGTTATGGTATAGAAAAGTAGAATCTACTAGATTTTGTACATAATAGAAAGGTTAAGAAGAAAGAGAAAGGGCCTTGTCATATGTTTAGAAAATAGAATATTATATCAACATTGTTGCAAACAAATAACCACAATAAATTTTTCTTCATCAGTTTATTCAGACCTGAGTCATTAATTTTTCTTTTGGTCAATCTTAGATTAACAGTCTGATCTTATTAAGAAGAGTCCTGGGCCGAGCCCGTGGCGCACTCGGGAGAGTGTGGCGCTGGGAGCGTCGCAGCGCTCCCACCGCAGGTTCGGATCCTATATAGGGATGGTCAGTGCGCTCGCTGGCTGAGCACAGTGCGGCCAGTCTCAAAAAGGACAAAAAAAAAAAAAAAATGAAGAGTCCTGACTCAGTCCACTGATAGGTCTGAAAATTGTCCAAGCATTGTCAGCTCAGAAACCCATATCTGAGAGACAATTATCTGTAATGTCAGTAGTTTAGAGTTCCTGGTACAGTACTTTTCCAAAAATCTCTGAGACTCTCTTTCATTGAAGGCACGAGCTGTATGTTGAAGATACATTTTGCTCAGACAATCTTACAGATAGTTCTGGACCTTATAAAAGAGCCTTAGGAAAGCATCACAGTGAAACAAAACTATCTATACATTTCAAAGACTTAAATGTTATTACTGAAACAGATACTATCAGAATGGAGAATAAAATTCTGTCCTGTGTGAGTTGACATCAGTGTTTACCGTTAGTAAGAACATATAGTGGACAGAAAGGGCACTGTGAAATCTCTAGGTACTTTCCATAAAGCATATAATTTCTGAAATATTTATATTAATAACATTTTACAAACCTAACTAGGGGAGGTTAGTGTTTCTTGAGATCTAATAACCCTTCCCGTGCAGCTCTTAAAATAGGAACACATTAAACAGACCTAATTATTTCCAGCATCTCTCTATTTGCAAGGTGAAAGAACAAACCTTGGTGATGTTCCAGGGCCCTTTAGGAAATCTCAAAGAGAGTTTTAAGCATGAAAAACATCTTGGAACTTCTGTTTTCTTTTTTCTAAATTTGGAGTTTGATTTGGAAAGGTAAAGTCAACATATATCAGAGGAGACTTGGTTACTAGGTTAATATAGGATTATGGATGAGTTTAAAAAAAAACTTGCTTTTCAAAGTGACAGCATATATTTAAAATTCAAGCATAGAGAAGAAAGGCAATTGAAAAGATTCTCCGATCTTATTTGAATGATGAAATATTGTCTTAAATAATCAAGGACATAATAAAGTCATCCTGAAGTGCAGAAAATCATTCTGGTAAGACACTGATGCTCTGCTGTGAGAGCAGATTAGAAAGAAGGTAAAAAAATAGGATTTCACTGGTACATTTTCATAGTGTAGGTGAAGGCAGTATCTTGTGGGGGAAGGCATAATCAGTAAACCAGTGAAGCAAGCCCATCAGAACTGAGTAATCTCTGCTAAAATGTTAACATACTTTTGTAGCTTCTGTCTAGATGCAGTTATTATAAACCAGGGCAAATAATATTCACCTTCCAAGGGTGGTCCTTCATTATGTTCTGTAATATTGTGGAACAAACTGACAATTTATTTTAGGAAAAAGTGTGGTCCAAAGACCCTTGGAGGTCCCTGAAATGTTTTCAGGGACCTGTGAGGTCAAAGTTATTTTCATAATAATACTAAGTTACAGAGTTTTCCAGAGGCTACATGATCATGATAGACTGAATGAATAAGCAGATTTGAAAACTCATCAGTTGTCTATTAAGCCACTCAACATATTTTTGTAAAAATGCTAAAGTGTGCATTGTTCTCGTAAAAAATTTGTTTTAGAAAATACTACGTTATTTATGTTAATATCTAGTGTATTCATCATTGGTATTTTCTGGTACATTAATATTTTTAAAATTTCTGTTTTACTTTTTAAAACAGCAAATATTGATAGTTATAAACCACATTATAAACTATATAAACAAAAGATGTTTAGATCCTTCAGTAATTTTTTAGGAGATACAGGATGGAGAGACCAAGTGTTTGAGAAATGAGTCTTTATGCAAAAATTAGTCCTTGTTCTTGAAGAAAAAAAAAAAAGCACATAGGTAGTGTATTTCCTTGTCACTATTTCTGCAACCATCCATATTAACTGTAACTTTTAACTTCTGTTTCACAAAGATAATTGGAGAGAGATAAGAGAGTTTGTCTGTCATACATGACCATTTTAGCAGACTAGCAAAGCTCATGGACAGACAAGGCCTAATTTTTTTACAGCCACACACATTTCTTTATACCTTTTTAAAGAGGCAAAAATGAACATGGTTATTAACAGAACCCAAAGATATGGCCTTTCCATAGCATATAAAAATAAGAATAAAAGTCTACAAACTTGAAATCACGCTTGGTAGTTAATGTTTCGCTATTCTTTACATATTACTTTGAAATTTTCTGAGTACCCAATGATTTTCTATTTTGTAACTTAATTTAATATTAATCCAAGATTTTAAGTTACCTAAAGATCTTGGAAATCATCTTTAAGGTGATATTCTAGAATACATATTTACAGTTGATATAAAAAGTGTGTTAGAATAATGATTTGATGAATACAAATTTATATATTTCATAATCTTAAACATTAGGTAGGGGTGATTTTAGCATATTTAAACTGCATGAGTTTAGGAAACACAAAACCACATAAAACAATATGTATGCTTGCTTTATAATTAACCGTGATGCATCAGACAAAAGACATAACTATTTTTTACACCAATATTATTAAACTCATCTCATATTGCTAAGATTTACCTTAACTGTGAACTTGGATTTTTAAAATATTTCTGAGTTAGTTTTTATGAGAAAAAAATTTTGGTCTAACATATGTAAAGTGTTAGAAGGTTAATTTTTTAATTTTCAGTGAGTTATAGAAATTTCAATTTATGTATGCATTTAGTTATCTTTATAAATGTAATCAGGACAGAGCTCCTTTAATTTAAGAGACTTTATAATCTAACTCGTTAATGGTGTCTGGAAATTGGCAAGCATTTCACATGCCTACAGTGAGAGGTAAAGATCTTTCTGCATTTCTGATACACAGACTCACCCACACATAGAGACAGCTTAGACTCCAGTGTCACAGCTTCAGCTCTATGTCAAGACTGAACATAGAAACACCAAAACTCACTGGCCCAAATATTAAAGAGCTGTTTTTTCCAGTGGGCACAGAATTGTTGATTGGTTTGTGATCAATATATACAAATAGACGAAGAACAGAACAGATTCTTTGTCATCTGTCACCTGACAGAGAACAGATCTCTGTTGTCCCTCTACAGAAATCACCAAGTAATTGGACTCTGAAACCAAGTTCCTCATCATTGCTGCCACCATGGGGGAGTAACTTACGAGCCATTCATAAACCAGAATGAAACATGAAGCGCAAAATCTGTAGCGAGGGAAAAGAATGAGAGAAACAGAGCATCAGCAAAGTTAAAATTTTATTCCCCTTGCGATTCACCTTTGAAGCCAAGAAAAGACACGCCTGGGCTCAAACTCCTGCCAAAGTGTGCTGCAGCCATGCCGTTCACCCGGCCTGTCGAGTGAATTCATGGGACATCTTAGTGGATGATTTCCAAAACTGTTAGCATAATTTTATTTTAAAAGTGGGTAAAAATCGTGAGTCCTAAACAAGTGTAAAATGAACTCATAACAAAGACTTTATTGAACTCATGAAATAATGAGGGAAGAACCAGTAAGATATTATAAACACACCCTAAGGAGAATCCAAAGAGCAGAGACATGCATACACAATCATGAATACTGAAATGAATTTGTTAATAGATGCAAAACTGGCTTCTTTAGGCTGAGGATGGAAAATCCATTTCTCCCCCACCAGACGAAATTCATAGGCATGTACAGGCAAGAGACATGGCCTTACCACCGGTCACCTATACCATATGGAGCTGTGAAACAGCTCAAAGTTTGTGATTTTTCATGAGTAGATTCCGACTAAGCTTGTCTGGCAGGACTGTTTCAAAGCCGATGAACAGCTCATACTTCTACAATCACTGTACCAGCGATCAGGGATGCAGCACTGAGCCATTGCTGTCCTTTGCAGTTGGAGAGCCAGATATGAAACAGTTCATTGTAATTGCAATTAAGTTCTAGAAAGGACTATTAGTTATCTGATACAACATATCAGATGTTGAGGATCAGAGAACACAATTTAGCAACTAGCATTTAGCTCAGAGTTGAGTTTGGTGTGGGAAAGGGGCTTTGGGGATTTGGGAAGAAAAAGAAGGGGCCTGGAAGAGTCCCTGGGGCGGGGTGGAGCCTGGGGAATCTCAGTCTGAAAACTGGAAAACAAGTAGAGAGACGTGATGACTGTCACTTCACAGAGGGACTTGCTGGCCTTGTTAAGGATTTCAACATGTGGCATAAGAGCAGTGGAAAGCCACTGAAGGATTTAACCTGGGAAATCACCTGATGGTGTTTGTGGATTTTGGACTTCACTGGGAGCCAGGGCTGGAGTTGGGCAGGGGTGGGCTGCAGGTGGGGGGCACAGATCTAATAACCTGATCTAGTGCTCTGAGACTGTCCAGATGAGATGAAATGTGACCTAGAGTAGGTCTTTACATGGATATGAAGGGGGAAAGTGTGTGTGTATATATATACGTGTGTGTGTGTGTGTGTGTGTGTGTGTGTGTGTGTGTGTGT
>NW_007731196.1:0-24666 GCF_000696425.1 Galeopterus variegatus
TCGCCATTTTCAATTTCTCCCTTTGCAATTTTAAATGAGACAAATTTCATTACATGAGAAAATGACATGTAAATTATACATCCACATTAAATTATGTTTATATCAAGGAAAGAGCATGTTCAAATGTCCATGTCTTATCCTAGGAATGAAAAACCAATGCATTGTTCTGGTTATCATTGCTTTAAAAACCAAGACCCTGTTGTTGTAATGAGTCTCGGTATTTTTCTACTAAGTGATTTCCATAAAACATACTCTCACTACTTTTAAAAACTGTGAATTACTGAACTATAATTTTTACAGTATAGTAGTGAACTATGATAGTGAATAAATAAATTTCAGAATTTTGCCTTATAATTTCAACATATGGAACTATAGTTTTTACCTAAATAACTAACCTAATGACCATTCTGATTAATCACTTGAACAGACACAATTTTAAATTATAAAAATTAAAGCAAAGTGAGATGCAAAGAATGTTGATAGAAAGCATGCAATATATCTAAACTCAATTGAGAAATGACAAAAAGATATTTAACATACTGCACAGTCAATAAACTAACAGGGAGTTGGGGAGCTCATTTCTTCCTTCCTCTCTCTTACTGCCTCATCCCCCAGCAAAGAATAAAAAAATATATATTAAATAATTATATAGCAGATTTCATAAGCAACTGCTTGCGTTTCTTATTTTTAAAACCCAATAATGTGCTGGCCAGTTAGGTCCGTTTGTTAGAGTGTAGTCTTATAACACCGAGGTTAAGGATTCAAATCCCTGTACCAAAAAACAAAGAATAAAAAATAAAGCACAAAGTGTTTTTTCTTTTCTAGATCATATGTCATTCATGAATTCAAATACCTAACCTAAGTCTTATTTTCCTGTCGAGAGCCATCCTGCTATAGGGAATGGTATGGGAGCTTGAGGAGTGATACCCCTTGTTCTGCAGGCTACAAGGGGTCCCATGTGTGCGGCACGGCTCCATAGAATTTCTTGTTTGTTCACCTTTGGTTGCTTGACAAGGCTTCCCAGAATTAAACAGCCTAATCTTTTGGCTTAGTATGGCTTTGGGAAATTCCCTGGAGTTTCTCAAAGACATGTTAAAATATATCAAAATAAACTGGTTTATTTAAAGGGCATTGTCAGTACTAAAGGTGTTTTTGATGCATGTTCCCAGTATGGGTTGGCTCCATTTAATTTCGTTATTGATCTTTCTTGTTAGTGATGTGTGCATGGAACCATTGTGGCTGTGGTCATGCTCTTGTACAGTGTGGAATGAAGTTATTATGTTGGATTTCTATCCACATCCCACAGGGCGGTGGTGGGTCAGAGTACAGTGGTATTTACAGTTACTTGATCATTAACCAGTTACAGATTTCTTTGTTTTCCCCTTTCCCACAGTTTCACTTGATTTACCAAGAACATGTTCTTTCCTTAGTAATAATAAGAATGATATAGTGTGGTTTTGTTAGCTTGAGTAGGATCATTTAATTTTTCACTTTGTTCCTTGTACTGTTCCCAGAGTCAATTGGCAAGAAAACAGAAAGTTTTACTATAGAAATAAATAGGTAAAATAGTAGAGATATATAAAAAATGTTTTGATATTAATATATTTTGTTTAGATTAGTTTAAAGTGTAATTATCTTTAATAGTAGTACAAAATATAATAGAACATTATGATTGTTTCATTATATAAAATCATGTTATAGACTGTGATTTTGGTTAAAAATTAGAATAGTTAATATAAAACGTAAAACATTAAATTGTTAAATATAAGTAAGGTTTAATAGGAATTTAGAATATAAGTTTATATGTAAGTTTAAAAGGTTAAGAATTGTGATTCAAACCAAAATTCTGATGTTTTAAAGCCAAGCATGCTGCTATGGTATAGTTTCCTGGCCACAAGCCACAGGCTTTGGGGTAAACTACTGATGCATGAGTAAATGCTATCATAGCATGAGTGCTTTGGAACATTCTGATTTTTCTTTTTCTATGGAGATGAAATAAAAATTGTTTTGATTAAAAGATAGATCATCATGTGAAATGTTAAGTAAAAAATATAAATAAAGCAAGATTCTTGTGGTTGTTGTCCACACTTGCACTAGACCTCTGTGGTCCATCTCTTCCTTTTCACCAAATCCACACCACCTATTCAGGTCCAACGAATCCTGCGGAGCTGGTCTCCGGCATTTTTCCATCTTTAAACAATTCACAATATTCCCCTCCCACTTTGAAATACATCCATTTTTGTGGTACTTGACATAATTCCATATTACCAGTAAATGAGATTAGGTATCCAAAAATTAAAATTACAAATTAATTTTCTATTTTATTGTCATCTACAACCTCGATGTGGTTAATTACTTCTTATCTACCTCCTCTACCACATATTTTAAATTTTCTTTTTCCCCTTGACCTGCTCTTCTGGCCAACTGGGTAGAGTAGACTAGGTGGCCTTGTGGGGTGACACAGACCTTTATCTCTGACGAGTCTGAGGACCTGGTCACCATGTTCTTATCAGTTCATGGTTGCCAAACTTGTGCTGGGCAAGTAAATATCAAGAGATTCTCCAGGGCATTGATGAAGTGCATCCATTGGGTAACAGCAGCCCTACTGCCTCATAGAACTCAGGGTCAATTATCTCTGGAAGTATCATAAATTTTCCTGTTGATGTTCTGGCCTAAGAAACCCAAAGTGACCAATGTCCTTCCCCAAACTTTAAATTTAGTCAGACTCTTATTGTGTTACATTTGGAAGTATTCCTCCCTCTGAGAATGGGATTTATTAAATCAAAGATACCTAAACAAAGATTAAAAGAATAAATTCCCCAAATTTAAAATGGAAAACTTGGAATGATCATGAGTAGGACACCAACCACTGGGTCATGAACCAATGTGTGCTTGTTGAGGACAAGAAACCATGCAATGGCCATGAGTATTAGGTGGGTAATACGTGATATGGGAGTTTGGACTATTTGATTGTGATGATTATCTGTTCCTTCTAGACATTTTTGAGTCTGATTCCAAATGTGCTATGTCCATCTTACAATGCTTATGACAGTTTATTGTTGCTTGTGCCTTTTGACTTGATAGGTCTTAAAATATTCAGCTTGTAATGAACAGTTGTGGCTATATGGTCAGTTGATAACACATGGTTAGATGCTTTTCTCTATCAAGGCTTAGTAACATGCAGGAGTCTGCTTTTTAGGTGATGCACATTTTCTTTCCGCATTTGGTTTGGCCTTTCTCCAGAAACCTAGAAATCTTGAATGCAATTTTCCTAGTGAAGCTTGTGAGATATGTGAGATGTTAACTTCCTCTACCATATTTACTTCTACTACCATGAGATATGCTTAGTTTTATCGCCCAAATATCAGTGCTGAGCTTTCTAAACCAGGTATAGAATGATTTTTTTTTTTGTTGTTCTGAATGCAACTCAGATCTTTTCACATCACCTGGTAAGTAGGTCAAAGCAGTATACTTACTCCAAAGCCAAATAAGCCTACCAAACTTTGTATGTTTCTCTTAGAAGCAGAGGGTTCAAGGATCAATAATTCATCTTTTAATTTGGAAAAGAGGTCCTAGAATGTACCATATTACTTAACCCTAATGACTTCACCAATGTGGTAGATTCTTGAATCTTTCAAAGGTTTATCTACCACCCTCTGGAGTGTATGTGTTACCAAAGGCACCCAGAGTTCTTATGACTGCTTGCTCATCAGGTCCAATAAACTTAATATTCAAGGAATATACAGATTGCCAATGTCCCATTAGCCTATATTGTGACAGATATTAGGTGGATTCACATATCCCAAAGACAAGACTATGAATTTTTACTTTGTCCATTCCAAATAAATGTAAACTACTGAATTTCCATTCCAGTGGAATTGAAGAGAACTCATTTTTCAGATCAAAAGCCATATAAATATGTACCAGAGACTGTGTTAATGCGTTCTAATAAAGTTACCACATCCAGCACTGCAGTTGCTTCTCCTTTGCTGAGTTTGTAAAAGTCCACTGTCATCTGCCACTTATCCACCCAGTACTTGCTGGGACCTAACTGGTGAATTGAATAGGGTTATGATGGGAATAAACCACTCTTGCATGTATCATTCCTATTGGTATGCAATTTTTTTTTTTTTTAGTTGTTATGTGGACATGGGTTGTACATTCAGGAGCTTACACTTGCCCTGTATTGCTACTACAATTCTTACTCTAAAATCAAGAAACAAAAGTGAGAATTCTGCCAACCATAATGTGTATCCATTGCAATTAACATATGACAATTGAGAAAATGACCACCCAATAGCTCCATGGAACCACTAGACAAATTGTGAGATGGTATTGGGCCAGGGATTAAATTATACCCGGCCCCTATAGAGCCCTTACTGAAGAAGGAAGCATTAATAGTACTTTGGATACCCTCAGTACTATCAGAACCTATACCAAATCTCCTCAGAAGATAGGTATTTCTCTTACTCCAGCGTATGGTTATCTTAGCAAGAGTCTAGAAACCCCTATGGAGAAGAACTAAAAAAATTACTATGTACACTTGCCATTTGCCATAGTATTCTTGTTGAGTTGACGGATTGTGGGTCTGAAAATGGACACAGGTCTGTAAGGTAGGCATGAGATTATGACTTTCCATTGTGGAATCCTGTAGGTTTCTTCTCATCTATTCTCATTCTTTTTGATTGTTTATTTTAAATCATATCTTGTTGGCTGATCATTTATCTTTGCCCTAGAATTATAATATGTGTTCCATCTGTAGATACCACGTGTCCCTCTGACCACCGCGCCAAACTTTCTGATTATTATGAGAATATCATTCACTTTTTCTCTGATATTTAAATGGTGCCACATGGCCTCTATTCTTCCTGGATCTTCTCATCCCCAGTGCTACTTAGGAGCCTGGAGCATTTTCTAACATCAGCCCCACATTATAAAGGACAACTGCCATAGAGATTCTTAATGATTCTGCTACAGTGTGCTGTCCCTTACCAGCACATTTCTTACCTCCTTGATAAATGTGCAACCTCCTCTGCACTATGTCAGGGAACATAGCATCTGGTGCATTTTCTGATCTTAAATCATAGATGTATTCTAGCATTCTCCCTTCTCTGAGCCCTTTCATTCTTTTCTCTCTAGTCTACCATGGCAGTCCTTGTACTTCATTAATGTGAGCCATAGGTTTTTGTTTGTTTTTTTGTTGTTTTTGTTCTTTGTTTTTTAAACCTGAATAGCAAATTACAACTCTTGGGATCCTTGCATGGTTTTATAACCTCAGTCATAGGAGAGTTCCATATAATGATAAACTCTCTCATCCAACTTTATATTCGGGCCCCCTGCTTTGATCCAGCACCTCCAGGATCCACTTCTGTGGCATACTCTGCAGTGCTGCGTATGCACTGTTAGCCAGATCCTGCAGCCCTATTGGCATAATACCCCTGTCCTTCTTTAGCAGATTCAGCAGGTCCCTACTTAGACTTTGCTGAGTTTTTAGTTTAGTTATGAGCTTGATGGTCATAAGAGAGGTTAGGACAGATCCTGAAGATGAGCACTGGCTTCTAAAACCCATGCTACTTTTCAAGCCTCTGCATAAACTACAAGCAAGAGAGGCAGTGCATTTCTGATAAGGAAAAGTGGATACTTCTACAGGCAAGAAGATTCAGAAGAATTTGGGGGATCTCAAGTGCATCCATCCAACGGAAGTTTCAGAATTCAAATCTTTCCCTGTCAGGGCTCTGATTTTGGGACAGAATTCTTGTCAAGAGTGAGAATATACTCTTTTCTGAAGTCCTGCCAGTGTCACAATTAGGTTCTATGCTTGATCTTCACTCTTTCTGCCCCTTGACTTCAGGAGATTTTCTCCAATGCATTAAAGAAAGTTCTCTGACTCTCAAAATTTGCTTTAATTGTAGAGTAATAAATGTGAATCTGTTATTTTACTTCTAAACCCAACATCCATTCTACAACACAGTCTTTGAAGTTATTATTTCCCTCATACCTGTCAGATATCAGAGCTGTTTCACTGGTTAATACATCCCTTTCTACTTAATGTCCTGCCCAATTCTACCACAGATGAAAGTCTTATTGACTGTATTGCTATAGCATCCTTATTAATACTCCACCTGCCACCAGCAATGGGGCTCTCGTTACCATCCAGCCATCCCATGATTCATCTCAAGAATTCCATTTTTATAGTAGGCTTCTTAGAACAATTCCTGGTATCCACCGTCTTAGGTCAGATTTGTATACTCACTATCATAAGTCAGGTTTCCTAGAAGCAGAGACTGGAATTCTTAAGCAAGTGATGCATTGGGGGAGTGGCCTCAGGGAAAAATGAAGAAAGCAAGTTAGGGCAGGGAAAGAATGCTAAGCAAGAACATGACTTCAAGTGATTAGCTTCCTCTTGATCTCATCAGGGAGACTGGAGCATAAATTACACCTTTAATTTGGTCCCACCTTGAGGCAGGTCTGACCCATGACTTTTGCTTTTCTAATTCCCTTTGTATTTCCCACGTCAACCAGTCATTGCCTACAGGATTCCAGGCATGATAGTGCTCCCAAACAAGAAATCCCTCATTTGGCCAAGATAATACAATTATATGCCAGTACCCTCCGCAGCTGGGAGATGAGGTATCGGTCAGTTCCACAACAATGGCCAATATACCCAGGTATCCACTGGAACCATCCACAGCCTTGAACTCTTAATCTCTTAATTCTTCAACTGTCCTGATAAATGAAACTAACAAAAGAAATAGATTCCTGAATATTCACTTCATGTCCTTGCACAAGCTCATAAGTGATACTTTCCCTTTTACTTTTGTTTCTTTTTAAAATAAGACTGTTAAAAAAATAAAAAAAGATACCAGCTTCCATACAGTTGTTGGCCTCCAAGATGACTATAAAATAATGAAGTTAAATACTGCAGGATGCATTTTTAAAATCTGGCTTTAACAGGACTAGAGTACTGGTGAAAGTCAACAATAATGCCTCCATCTGCACCCAGCTTTTAATACTAGGCATCACAGCACATATAAAACTGTTTTCCAATTTATAATAAGACTCTCCTTGGAGTCACTCCAAATTTATTTTTATATAAATAGGACTGGTGAAAGTCAACAATAATGCCTCCATCTGCACCCAGCTTTTAATACTAGGCATCACAGAACATATAAAACTGTTTTCCAATTTATAATAAGACTCTCCTTGGAGTCACTCCGAATTTATTTTTATATAAATAGTTCCAAATTTATTTTTATATAAATAGGTAATACATTTATGTATTTCAAAAATGCATACATCTCTGGAAATATATGCCAATTTTACTGTTAAATAAAATAATAGCATTACAAAAAGGACTACCACAACTTCTTATAATACAAAATTTACAGGTTCACTATCAATCAAGCTAGTGAGAGAATTATCTCACTACATGATTTTGCTTAAAATTATTATTGTTACTTTTATTGCTGTTATTATTATTTTGCCACCTTAGTTTAGTAAGAACCTGGGGTTTGGTCATATTAAGATCATAATAAAAAGAAAACTATCCAAGTCAGGAATATTGCTCCAAATTTTTTCATGACAGCCTTCAGAATAATTATCTTGTAACTTTGAAAAGTATTTTAGCAGAGAAAACTAATACATGATGCTTTAAAGTGGTGAGTAAAACAGGATAGCCTGGAAAATTAGTTAAAGAGTAAACAAAAAGGGAAAAAGGAGAGAAGAGGAAAGAAGGGGAGGAGAAAGAGAAGAAAATAGATTTACTGGAGGCCCACTATATGGTGATGATTGTTTTGTTTTCTATATGTTTAATTTTCCATTTTTAGCCTGTACCTATTGTTCTCAACACAAGAGTATTAGATATTGGTGCTCTTATTTTACAAATACATGGAATGCCACAATTATTAAGTAGTGGAGCTGGGAATCTTACTGAGAATTCTGAGATATGTCACTGGACCTCTACCCATTCTAGTGTCTGATGATCTAATTCTGTCTTTGCCACTTACAGGGCAAGTCATAGCATCTCTTTGGTCCTCACTTTCTATCTGTAAAATAACATTTGTTCCAGTTGTATCATGCTGTGATCATGCTTGGGATTAGCTAGAGAGAATGTAAGGTTTTCAAAGAGGATACAATGTACTCATTGAATTAAGCTATTTTTCATTAATTCTAGTCTCAAATCAATTTATGTAGTGTTATGGACTGAACGTTTGCCCACTACCCCCAAAAATTGAATGTTGAAATCCTAACCTCCAATATGACGGTGTCAGGAGTTGTGGCCTTTGAGATGTAGTTAGGTCACAAGGGCGGAGCTCTTATGAATGGGGTTAGTGCCTTTGTAAGAATAGACATGAGAGTGTGATCACTCTCTTTGCTCTCTGCCTTGTGGAGGTAAAACAAAAAAAATGGCCATCTGAAAACCAGGGAGAGAAGAACTGACTCAAGGCAGCACCAGAGAAGGAAAAACACTGGACCCTCATTAGTGCCCTTTCAGTTGTGGTGAGGGACTACGTTGGAACTAGGAGTTAAACAGCATGAGCATCTCAAGGAGTGACTTCTGGAAGTGGATCTAATGGCACGAGATATCTGTTTACTTATGTCAAAAGAATTCTGTTTTTGAAGGAACAGCCCAATTTTTACAACTTCTATCTTTTTGATAATGAGTGATACTCATAACTCTGAAACATAATGCAGAGCAAAATGAGCACTTATCATTTAATGACTTACTCAAGATTGTACACGATTGACTTGGAGTCCAGTAGCAGATGCCATAGAGTAACTTTCTTATTCACTCAGCTTCCTGATTATCAGAATCCCCTACCCAAGCCAAATGATAAATCCATGCAATGGAAGTGCCTACCCTGCTGCTAAAATAACAACTGAAATACTTCTGCAGCATTTATTACAAATTATTGTAATTAGGATGAAATTGTTGCACATGAAATCATTAATCAGAGAAATAAGTAAATTTTATTCCATTTCAAATTAACAGGATTTTCAAAGGGCCTTCCTGATGTTTTTAACCACATCACTATGTTCAAGGAATTTCTAAAAGCTTTTTGGTCCACTGAGAAACACTTCCTGAATGATTACTCCCAGGAGGAATGAGTACTTAATATTTTTGGAAATATTGGTGAAAGATCTAGGATTAGCTATCATGAGTGGCATAATCTAACCGATCAGTTCTCAGTTTTGTTTTGTTTTGGTTTTGTTTGGTTTTAAATAAAGAACCAGAGTCCCCTCTAATATAAGTCTTAGTTTAGTAGATAATAACATGCACATTAAACAGAAACAAAAATTTCATGAAAAAATACTGAGCATTACCATGTGCATTGCACTATGATTTTTTTCCTTTTCTCTAATCTCTTTCTAAGACTCTTATTAAATGTTATCTGGACCTATCCACTGTATCTTGTGTCTCTTTTGCTCTTTTCTATAATCTTTAAGCTCTTGTTTCTCTGTACCTCATTTTGGATATTTTTTTCTGACTTTTAATTTTGCTGATACTCCCTGAAGTTGTTTCTAACGTATTTTAAAAACCTTTCATTGTGTTTTTTATTTCACTTATTGTATTCTGAGTTCTCGGCTTTTTGGTTTTCTTCTTTTATTTTACAGACCTATGCCGAATTTCTCAATCTCATGTATTATTTTCTTGAAAGCATTCAGCACATTCATTTCTCTTTTTTAAAATTTCTTTTTAATTAACTCATTTATTTTTAATTGACATAATGATTGTACATATTTATGAAGTGCAGTGTAATGTTTTAATACATATAATTGGCAGAACTTTAAGAATCTTTTCTTCTTGCTATTTTGAAATCTATAATGCCACCCAACTGTGTATTGGAACACTAGAACTAATTCCTCCTATCTAACGTAACTTTGGACCTATTGACCAACCTCTCCTCATCCTCCCTTCCCCTATACTTTCTCCAGCCTCTGGCAATCACAAATCTATTCATTACTTCTATGAGATCAACTTTTTCTTTAGATTCCACAAATGAGAGAGATCATGCAGTATTTGTCTTTCTGTGCCTGTCTCAGTTGACTTAACATAATGACCTCCAGTTTTATTCACATTGTGGCAAATTACTGGATTCCATTCTTTTTTTTATGGCTGAGTAGTATTCTATTGTTTAGCTATACGACATTTTCTTTATCCACTCCACTCATCTGTTGATGGACATTTAGGCTAATTCGATATCTTGGTTATACTGAATACTGCTGCAATAAATATGGGTGCACAGATCTCAAACTTACTATGATGATTTTATCATCAAGATCTGTTTTGGGTCTGTTTCTGTTGCCTGTGTTTCTCGTAGTTATTATTCAGATCTCTCCCTCCTGTATTTCCCTAGTTGGTTTATATTGCATGCTAGCTAGAGAATATAGAAAATTTCAGAGATACATTGAGGACTAGAGGGATGTTATCTTCTTCTAAAGAGGATTTATTTTTGTTTTTTTTGTGTGTGTGAAAATAAAAACTATGAATTCTACATCTCTCTCCTAAGATCCACAGGAGATTAAGATGTTTAAAAACTGAGCTTTAATCCTTGTAAGAGCATGTCTGCTTAAAATTCAACTCTTTCTTCTGGTATGCAGTCCATCAGTGTGAGGAACAAATATCTGGGGCATTTACTAGGTATTGGGTAGAAAATTTAAAAAAAAAATAAAATAAAATAAAAAGCATAAAATAACCCTAAAACCAAGCTCACTTTTCTAAGATTCTTTTTGCTCCTACATCTTTGCTCTATGAGCCAAAATACTAGCTCCTCTACACTTTTGGTTTTCCCTCTCCACTGTTTGTAGTTATTTTCACTGAAGTGACAGTCATAATTACCTAGTTTGCCTCAGCTGAGCTAGAAACATTTCAATGTTACTAAAAGACCAAATTGAATTAAAAAGCTGTTCTTTGAAACATGTGTATCAACCGAGGGTTCGGATCCCACATACAGACCGGTTCCCGCTCACTGGCTGAGCGAGGCGCGGGGGCAACACCGAGGGTTGCGATCCCGTTGCCGGTCCCGGTCCGGTACGGGGGCGACACTGAGGGTTGCGATCCGTTGCCGGACACGGAAAAAAAAAAAAAAAAAAAAAAAAATAGCTCTATAGTAATTTAAATTGGTAAGTGACCCCCAAATCACTGACCTCTAAATAAATATGCTTAATTATTTCCTTCAGCTGCCTAGAGACTATAGTAGGCTGAATAACAGCCCTCAAATATGTCCACATCCTATTCCCAGGAACCTGTGAATGTTACTTTATATGGCAAAAGGGATGTTTCAGATGTGAATAAATTAAGAACTGTGAGATAAAGAGATTATCTTGGATTATCTGGGTTGGCCTGATATAATCCCAACTGTATTCATTAAAGGGAGACAGGAGGAGTAAGAACAAGAGGAGATCATGAAGTAAGGAGAGAAGCAGAAATTGGAGAAATGGACTTTGAAGATGGAGGGAAGCCTACAGGATTACAAGCTAAGGAATATAGGTGTACATGAATTCTCAGCTCAGAGACTCCAGCAGGAACCATCCAGCATATACCTTGACTTTGTCTGGTAAAAGAAAATCTTGTGTGGTTTTAAGTCGGTAAATCTGTGGTAATTTGTTGCAGCAGAAATAGAAAACTTAATACAGATATTTCACTGCAAATCATGAGTTCACTCTTTACAGAGCAATGATAGTTTTCATTAGAACTGAAATAGAACCTGTGATCTCACTGAGAATTTTAGTGCTAAATAGATTTTGATATTTAGTCATTAGTGCTGCATAAGAAAGAAAAACAAATGTTTATGAAGCATTTTACTTAAAAGTTTTTCATTTTAAAATTCTAGTTCTCCATTAGTGTGGCTTAATAGAAGAAATGGTCACAGAATTTTCCACTTAACTCTGCCTTAGTGTTAGTAAGTTACAAGGTTTTCACTAATATGTGTCTCCAAATACTTTCCCAGCATGTTTTCCACTGGAAATAACCCACTGGTTTTTGACCCACCTTGCATGTCAGGAACACCAATTTTTATCCTTCCTTTATTATATTTTGCAGTCCATCTTGTTATATAGTGTTCACATTAATACGGAGTTAATCAGTAAAAGTTTTAGGAAAACCTATACTGCAAACAACCAGGATACTGCAAATGCTTACCAGAATTAGAGAACAAATTAAATTGGGAGGTTCTGTGACATGCTTTTAAGAAAGACACAAGAGCCTATAAGTCCACACAAACCACCACCACCACCTTTGGAACCTAAACTTTGCAACAGCTTTCTCTTTGTATACCTTTTAGCAGACCACCTGATATCTTTTTTATTGGTGGTTTAGGTTTTTGTTTGTTTGTTTGTTTTTAATTTTTTTGTCTTATTTAATAGCAGGTTGTTATATGTAGAGAATTGTCATGGTGAGTTATTGGGGACTGCTGATACTTCAAATGGCATTCCTCCCCAAAGAATTTCTAGTAGTGGCACAACTGGGTTTTCATAGAAGAAGCAAGGATATAAAAACAATTGTTTCATTCATGAAAAAATTAAATTTTCTGTCTACTCTTTGAACTCATGAAAAACGGAAAAGGAAAATACAATCAAAATGTATGCAAGAAACAAGAAGGGGCATGAGACTGTGTACTGCTTATAATTTTATGTTTTGTAAATGTAAGTTTAACTTTTCATACCAGAAAGAGGGCTCAGTCACCCCTAACACAGTTTCCAGTACTATGCCCTGCCCAGATGGTGCCAGTCAGTGGCCAGAGTTAATGAACTTAGAAGTAACTCTCCTGCTTAGCAGGCTTTTTAAACAGACCCCTAAGACATTTGTGAACTTAAAATGATCACCACTCAGTCACAGTGTGATGTTGTAGAATTAGTGTCTTGTTGCTTTAAATCCACCAATTAAAACTTCCTGAGAAAAACCTATTTGGATAATGCTCCGGAACCTATAATTCACAGGTCCCTTCCCTCTCTCTGCCTGTGCTCCCTGATTTCCATGTGTATGGGGTCTCCTCAGAGCATGCCATGTATCTCCCAGGGTCTGTAAATACTTACTACCTGCCACAATCCGACCTCGGATACAGGGAAACCTCAAAGGGACCCATGCAGGTAGACATCCCCACTGGTGTTTTTTGCCCAGGCACCTCAGCTGCTGGAGACAGTAGTTACCAGCTAAGTTGGTAGAGTTTTATATTTGTACATTTCTGTTTCTTATAACAGAATACCTAAAACTGGGCAATTTGTAAAGAAACAATTTTACTGCTTACAGTTTCAGAGGCTGGGAAGTCCAAAGTCCAGGAAACACAATTAGTGAGGGTCTTTTTTTCTGGTGGGGGTGCCGCAGCATCACATGGCAAATGGCTTGAGCAAGAGAAACTTTCTCACTTGATCTCCTTTTAAAGACATTAGAACCATGCCTATTACCACCCATTAAGCCATCAAGGGATTAATCCGTTCACTAGCTTACAGTCCTTACAATCTCTCACAGGCTTACCTTTAAATATCATAATTGGATTTCCCACCCCCTTAACTCTATTACAGTGGAGGTTAAATTTCAATGAATATAGGTGGCCATCCAGTCCACAGCAAGTTTCATTCAAAAGAGACTAGTTTCTCATTGTCTTGTGAAGAAGGGTAATATTCTTAAAAGGATAGTGGTGGTATTAAAGAAGGAAATGTGAGGAATGCTTGGGATGAATTTTGAAAGAGGGAGAAAATTAAGGGAACGTTCATGTATGTGGACCCGTTTTGAAAGCTTTATCAGTAACACACCTCACTTCTTTCTCCTCCTATCCTCTCCTGTACATGGTTATGTAGCTCAAGGGTATATGCTATCTAAATAAGAAGACAACTTCTACTCTGTGCTTTTTGTCTTCTTCTGGCATTAAATAACAGAACCTTATTCTATTACAGTTACAAAGGGTAGAAATTTTAAAACACGGAATAACAAGAGCCATACTCCTTCTGAAGTCTCTTTTTCCTAGATTCTGGTGATTGTTGACAATCCTTGGTTTTCCTTGTCTTAAAGCTATATCACTCCTATTTTTGCCTCTTTCTTCAAAAGACCATCTTTCCTGTATGTTTCCCTATATCCAATTTTTCCTTTTCTTATGAGGACACCAGTCTTTGGACTAGGGCCTACCCTATTCCATTATGACCTCTTCTTAATATGGTTACTTCTGCAAAGACCCTATTTCCAAATAAGGTCACATTCAGAGGTACTGGGGGTTGGGAGGGACACAGTTCAATCCATTCTGTTTTTGTGTGCTCACATTAACCCTTCATTTAATAACTTCTTATGTCTCTATCAGAGTTCAGTGTGTACTGATGGTACTCAGGACAGAGTTATTGCTCACCCTCATCAACTGGTGGACCACTGGGGCCACCAAGTGGAGCAATGAGAGAGGTAAGAGACTCCCATGGAGAAGGGAAGAACCCCTTGTCTGGTAAATTCTAAGACTCATTCACTAATGTTCCCTTTTGTCTCCCCTTGAGGACAGCTAGGAAAATCTCTGTGTACTACAAAGAAGATGGGTCTTAAAATTTTAGATTAAGAGGCAATTCAAGTTAAAAATACTAGACTCTATAAAATATGAATGACAGGATATTTTATTTTAAAAAAAGGCTAGATCAAACGAAGGTTGAAAGTAAGTAAAATGTATAATTAGTTAATCAGAATAATTAGTCAAGTTTTGATTCTAATAAGCTCTGCATCCAGAATGTTTAAGTTGATCTGTAAGTGCATTTCCTGCTCTACCATACATGGAAGAGTTCTCAGCAATTCACTGATTTTTTCAGTAAAGTGAGATTTGGAAAAGGATTAGGAAAACCTTAAAGCCCTGAGCTCTGCATCCAGAATGTTTAAGTTGATCTGTAAGTGCATTTCCTGCTCTACCATACATGGGAGAGTTCTCAGCAATTCACTGATTTTTTCAGTAAAGTGAGCTTTTGAAAAGGATTAGGAAAACCTTAAAGCCCTGATGAGATACCACCATATTTGCAAGTTCTCCTTTATCTATCCTCTTGCTTGGTCTGGTCAAGATTCTAAAGATCCAGTTTTATGATTAAAAAGTTGAGCACAAAACAGCATTAATACATGTGTGTGTCCTTAAATTGAAATGTCCACCAACAAATATGCAAATATATAGCCACTCTCTGATTAATTTTAGGATAATCCACCAAAAAGAATATAATGATTAAAAAGTTGAGCACAAAACAGCATTAATACATGTGTGTGTCCTTAAATTGAAATGTTCACCAACAAATATGCAAATATATAGACACTCTCTGATTAATTTTAGGATAATCCACCAAAAAGAATATGAATATGATACTTATCTCTGTTATCTTTTCAATATTTACTGACTGTAAAGCTTTCTGACATCGTGTTAAGACTTGCTTCTCATACTAGTAACCGTTAGGTGGCAATATAACGCAAAAAATAAAAATAGCTAAAACAAGCTCTCTAGGTTGGCTTTTCCTCACAGATAGTCTGATGAATATTTTCTGTGCTTCTCTGAAATTTACATTTAATTCAGGAATGAGATCTTATAATTTATGCATTCATGTTTGTATCATTATTTTCCTCCAGCCATATCCATGAAATTTTTAAGAAAAACCTTCTGCCTTGTACACCCAAATATGAGATTATTTCCAGATACACAATCACAACAGAAAGTTATACTAACAGTAACTTTAAAGTGGAATATAAGGTGATGTAATGAAGAATACTGGACTGTGTAAAGATAACCTATAGGTTCTCTTTTCCAGTAAGATCAGGAAATAGAGCTGTGTTGTTTAGTTTTTGAGAGAGTAACCACATACGACTATTTTATCAGATAATTAGAAAGCTATAAGTATATTCCCTTATTTAACCCATTTTTAATTTTTCCAAAAAAGATACTTAAGAATTAGACTTCAGAATTCACAGTGTCTCAGAGCAACAGCCAACTGAGAAGCAAAGATAAATCCACAGTCAGGGATCTAAAAGCTTTTTAATGTAATGACACTAAGCCACTAAACCTGTAACACAGATGTTTTTAGATAACCTGCCAGAGTTCTACCAACATTCATCAAACTACCTGTAATTATTTATTATGTCTTTAAAATTCTACACCAATATTCATTTTAACCCAGTTTCACTCTTGTAAAAGTATTAAAGAAAATTGCTGTGATTCTACATCCTATTGCAGTTGATATAAATCTATGTATAAAAAACCCTGAAGATGATACATACACACAAAACACGCTTAAAACTAAGAAACAAATTTAGCAAAATAACAGGACACAAAATCAACATAAAGCTCATTTGTGATTCTATACACTAACAATGAATAATCTGAAAAGAAAATTAAGGAAACAGCTTTACTTATCATAGTATCGGAAAAAAAAAAAAAAAACCTGAGAAATTTACCAAGGAAATGAAAGACTTGTACAATGAAAGCTATAACACATTTCTAATAAGAATTTAAGAAGACATAAATAAATTTAAAGATATCACATATTCATGGATTGGAAGACTTAATGTAATTAAGATGTCAGTACTACCCAAAGCAATGTAAAGATTCAATGCAATCCCTATGTATTAGTCCATTTCTGATGGACTAATACATAGTAATTTGTAATTTGTAATTTGTAAAGCAACAATATTTATTGTTTGCAGTTTTAGAGTCTGGGAAGTCCAAAGTGCAGGGGATACATCTAGTGATGACCTCACTGATGGGTACTGACTTTCCACAGAGTTGTAGGTTATCACATGGTGAGAATGGCAGAAACAAGGGAAAGACTAACTTTCTCACTTGCTTTCCTGTTAAAGCCATTAGAACCACACCCATTACCAACCACTAAGCCATCAATAGATTAATCTGTTCAAGATGATTAATCTATTACAGTCCACACAATCTAATCACCTCTCAAAAGCGTCACATTTCAAATAATTGAAACCATAATTGAATTTACCACTCGTTTAACACTATCACAGCAGGATTTAACTTTCAATGAGCTTTGAGAGAACATTCCATCCATAGAACCACATCAAAATTTAAATGATTTTTGCAGAAATAGAAGTATACATTCTAAAATTTATATGCAATGTGAAGAGACCTCAAATAGCCCAAAACAATCTTGACAAAGAAGAACAAAGTTGAAGACACATTCTGATTTCAAAACTTACTACAAAGTGATATTGACATAAAGACAGATTTATATTCAAATAAAATAGGATAGAGAGCACAGAAATAAACCTTTGAATGTATGGGCAAATTAATTCCTCAGGGTGCCAAGACCATTTAGTAGTAAAAGTACTGTCTTTTCAAAAATGGTACCAGGAAACCTGGATATCCGTATGCAAAAGAATGAAGAAACACAAGAACTTAACTATAAGATTCTTAGAAGAAAACATAGGAGAAAAGTTTCATGACATTTGATTTGACAGTGATTTTTTGGATATGACAACAAAGGCAGAGACATCAAAAGAAAAAAATAGACAAATTGGACTTAATCAAAATTTAAAAGTTTTGCACATCAAAGGACACTATCAACAGAGTAAAAAGACATTCCACAGAATGGAAGAAAGTATTCTTAAGTCACATATATGGTAAGGGATTAATATCCAGAATATGTAGAGAACTCCTTAAACTCACAACAACAACCACAAGGAACAATCCAATTCAAAAATACACAAGAGACCTGAATAGGGAAAGATATTTTTAAAAACCAATTATATGCCTATAAAGTGGTAAAAATTAAGTTATTATATATAAGAGCAATAATGTATTAAATATCTAGGGATAAATTTAATAAGGCATTACAGTAGTTCTAAGAAAAATGTTTTTAAAAATATTGAGGGAGATTAAAGAAGTTAGATAAAAGGAAAGATATACCATGTATATGGATTAGAAGACTCAATATTATGTAGTAGCCCATTTTTCCCATATTGATCTATAGATTTGATGCAATCTTTATAAAAATCTTTACAGGTTTTATTAGGGTGTTTGTGTATGTGGTACTTGACAAGCTACTTCTAAAATTTTAATAGAATGAAAAGTCAAAAAACGACTACCACTCTTTAAGAAGGGAAAAAAGTAGGAGAGCTTGCTTAATGCATTATTAAGATTACTACAAAATTACAGTAATTATGAGAGTGTGATATTGTTTCAAGGACAAAAAATTGACCAGTGGAACTGGGTAGAGATTCCAGGCTATAACCCAAGTATAAGTGAACACTTAATTTGTAATAAATTTGACGCTTTGGAACAGTGGGAAAAGTAAATACTCTTCAATAAGTGATTCTAGGAAAAATGAATATCCATATGGAAAAAAAAATCATCCTTTCTTCACTCTTGTACAAAAATAACTTCAAGGTGAATTTGAGATCTAAATAGGAGATAAAAATACTAAAGCTGTTAGAATATGACAAAACAAAAATTCACAAGACAGTGAATGATTTCTTAAACACAGGAAGAATTAGCCATAAATAAAATATTTATAAATGTGACTACATTAAAATTAAAAATGATTATTTCTTTAGAGACACCATTATAAGAATAAAAGTCACCACGAATTAAATTAAGATGTACTTAACAGTTTATGTAACTAATAGAGCATATACATATATGTATATTCTTATTAATTTCTAGGTGAGATTTATCATCTAGAAATCAACAAGATAAAAAGAGAGATTTTAATACAGAAAAATGGGCAGAAGATTTGAATGGGTATTTCAAAGTGAGAATATTTAAATGGCCAATGATGGAGTTTGGATGTGTTGTCCCCTCCAAAACTCATGTGGGATTTTGATCCCCAATGTGGCAGTGTTGGAAACTGAGTCATGAGGGCGGATCCGTCATGAATGGATTAATGCTCTCCCTGGGGGAGGGGAGAGTAATGAGTGAGTTCTCGGTCTATTAGTTCCTGGTTGTTTAAAAAGACCCTGGCACCTCCTCTCTGTCTCTCTCTTGCTTCCTCTCTCTTGCCTCCTCTCGCCATGTGATCTGCTTGTACCCGCCGGCTGCCTGCCACTTTCTGCCATGAGTTGAAGCAGCCTGAGGCCCGTGCCAGATGCAGCTGTCCCAGAATCGTAAGCCAAATAAACCTCTTTCCTTATAAATTACCCAGTCTCAGGTATTTCTGTTATAGCAACACAAAATGGACTAATACAGCCAGTGAAGATATGAAAAAGTGTATAAACTCATTAATCATCAGGGAAATGCAAATTGAAACCAAAATTCAATGCCACTATACGTACCTGAGAATGGCTAAGATTAAAAAGACTGACAATGATTCTGATACATTGCTGATGGGACTACACATTAGTATAACATCTCTAGAAAGCAGCTTGGCTTTCTATAGAAAGTTGAAAATACGCAAGATTTAAAAGCCAGCAATTCCATTCCTCGGTCTGGATGAATATGTAACTGTGCACCAAGGAACATGTTCAAAAATGCTTACAGCAGCATTACTTACAATAACAAAAAATGAATAAAACCCAAATGTCCATCAATAGGAGAGTGAATAAAATATATGGTAAATTCCATTTAGCAATAAAAATAAATGAACTGTGGTTACATATGAAAACATGAATGAATCTCACAAATTAATGTTGAACAAAAGCAGCCAGACACAGAGAAAGGAGTAGATTGTGCATGATTTCATGTATAAGACAGGCTAAGCTAAAATATAGCTAAGGTTTAGCAAAACATAATTTGGTGGTAAAAAGTATGAAGAAAAAGATGAATGGGATTACCAGAAGTCTCAGGACAGTATTTACCCCTAGGGAAAGGTCATGACTAGGGATTATAGGTTCTGGCAGTGTTTTATTTCCTCAGCTGGCTGGTGGTTACATGCTTTTGCTTTATAACAATTCATGAAGCTGTATTTTTAGGTTTCATGCATATTTATGTGTCTTATTTCCCCCCAATTTTTTTATAAATAAAAATACATTTATTCTCATTTTGCTTGTGTTTTGCATTCACTAAGGAAAATAGAAGTTCAGCAATATCTTTACCAAAGATATACAAGGATTTATAAAAAGTTAATTCAAGTACATGGGGTTTCTAAATTTGAAATTTTAACCCCAGGAAGTTGACATTGTATACAGTTTCTAAGAATCTGACCACTCAACCTAAAGTTGCCCCACAATTTTCCATATCATCTTATTTTATTTTTCTTCGTAGACCTATTTAACAGGTAAAATTCAATTGTTAGTTTGGTGTTTTTGTTTTCTTTTTTTTTTTTTTACTTTATTAGTATCTTTGTTCCCAACTCTAGAAGAAACTGCATGTGAGTGGTAACCTTGGATAGCTTGTTCTCGTATTCCTAGTATCTACGACATTGCTTGGCATATAATGGGAGTTCAGGAAATAATTGCTAAGTAGGTGTTTGGCAGGCTGTATTTCTCAAAATGTGTACGTGGACATTGCCAAAACATATTTCCTTAAAGGGAGTTCTCCATCCAGTTCAATAGGAAATACCATGTCTTATATTTTACTCCTAATTTATGATTTTCAATATGAATTTTTTAACTTTGCTTATTAGACCATTCATTTTCCAAACTGTGTGAAAAATCTCCTTCAAGCAGTGGGCCAGAGGCTTGCCAAAAATGACCAGTCTGATAAATAAATCCTAAAGAAGTTACAGTAGATTCAGCAAATCATACAGGAGTCATCAGACTGTGGGACTGTTGGATAAAAGTGGTTTCCTAAGTTCCCAAGTCCTTATAGAAGACACAATGGGGTAGCTGGTAATGGTGTTTTTCCTGCCCTGAGAGAGTTCCTCAAGTCACGGAAAACTCAGAGTAAGGGTTTTGAAACCTGTTACATTCCTAAGCCTGTCACTATGAAACATCAGCGTAAATATGGGGTTGCAAAAATTACCTTTTGCATCTTTTTGCTGTATCTCTTGCATCTTAAATCTGGGTTTGAGATATAATGGCTTTCTATACCCAGCCATAGGACATTGCTTATAATTAGGACCAGGCATCAGAATCATGGAGTTACATTGAACCTACAATGTGATAAGCAGTTCCAGGACATGTAAAAATGTTTATGTGCAATATACAAAGGGAGAGACCATAATAGTCCTGATGGGACCTACCCCATCAAGGAAGCTGTTTTCGTTTTTTAACAACCATTAATTTCTCAAATAAACAGTGTTGCATGTAAATACTTTGAAAAATTGGACTAGGCAATATAGTAAATGCGTATACATTTATGATATTTTTTACTGAATTTTTTTCCTTGGGTGAAAGTACGTTGACAACCTTTCACGTTTCACATATGTATTTTCCTATTACGTGAATGGAGTCAATGTCAGTTAACTTAATATTTTTCAGTCTGCCCTAATCTAGAGATAAAAATTGGATCATTCTTTATTATTTTAGAAACAAAATGTTCAAAATATACCAAATTCTGTACAAGTATTTTATTTACTTTTCCTTTTGGTATTGCAAGACTGAAATCTTTCATCACTTTCTGTCACTGAGCTATAGAAAGGAAAAAAAAAGTCCTTTTTCTCCACTTCTAAACTTCCTACTCTCATAAAATCACAGAGGCATTTTCCTTTATATAATTATGGCAACCTTTCTGAACCATAGACAAGAATAGTCGGCTAAATGGGTGAAGCTACTCTCTTTTGGTTAATGAGTATGACCTTGTTAGAATGCTTCTAGGAGCTGTCTGTCCTAGCTTTTAGTCACAAATGATGAAGGCAATAGGTTTTACATCATTAGCGATTTCTCCTCTGGATGGATACAGCATGCTGATTGCTTCAGTAAGAGCAGCAGTGAGAATGATGCTCAGAAATCTATTGCCAAAAGCACAGGAATGACCTCGGTTGCAGTAAAGCCCACTGCAAAGAGATAAAGTAATTCCTTTCAAAGAGGTAGACAACGGAGTTCTGGGCACTTTTCATCTTTGCATCTTGCTAAAGGATCCAGGTAGAACTGTGTACTTATTTCAAAAACTGTTTAGGCTTGCTGGGAAAGAGGAAAAATAAGATCCACAACAAACCATCAAACCATAGATTTTTTTTTGAAGTTATCATTCTCCTTTGTAGTTCATATAAATGTTCAAAATACATGTTGGTTCTTTGTCCATAAATACATAGAGATTCTGACTCTAGTCTCAGCATGTTTACTTATTACATTATTTTCCAAGGTAAGATTAAAAAAAATAAAATAAAAACTGAACTAAAAATGAAAAGGTCATCAGTGGCTGGTGGGAAACAAAATTAGTTTGGAATGGCTAGCAATTCTCCAGCTTAAAACTTTTTAAAAAATTTCCATTCAAAATACCCTCATTCCAAATTTTCACCTGCATAACTCTAACCATCTGACACAGAAACATGCACACATCTTTATAGGAAATGGATTTTTAAATTGTTATTAGAAAGAGAGGGAATGCTTATGACAATATAACAGGGTGAATTCAGCTTATCTTACCTTCCTATTTTGTTCTGAAAGATGATGATGTTTTAGTGTTTCCTTTAATTCAGGAGTTAATCCATGTTATAGCACTTTCCATATACCCTAAGAGGGAGTTGAATAATTGTATTATGAATGAAGGCAATTCTAGTCATTTTTCTTTAATAAAGCTCAATTTATAGTCCTAAGTTTTCTTTATTATCTTTCCCTAACTAATATCAGCAATGCATATGGTATCAATGACTATATATATGATTCTGATTATGACTACATATATGATTATAATTCTTAATTTTATAATATGTTCTTTCACATTGATTTCACCTTTAAGTGTCTTCTCCTATATCCAGCCACTTGCCAGATAATTTACATTTGAGAACATCAAAGGATGTCTTTAACATGTATAAAACTCAGTGTGAGCCAGGATTAGCTCCTGAACTGTGACTCCTTTACTGTTATGGGTTGAATTGTGTTCGTCATCATTTAGCGTTCTCTAATTCCCCAGGAACTACACAGTTGTACAGGCCAGAATCCTAGGAGTCACTCTGAACAAACCTCTGCAGTTAACATGCCTTATCCAATCATGAAGGACTGTCAGCTTTACCTCCAAAACAGCTCTTAGGTCTGTCCCTTATCACCCATCTTCTATACTAACACTGAACCCAAGTGACATCATCTCTGACCTGGATGAGAGCAAAAGCCCAAGGGTGGGCACTCTGCATTGACTCGTACTCTTTCCTAATCTTTTTTTTCCTATCTGCAGGCAGAGTAACTAGCTTAAAAGGCAGATTTGCTGAAATCACACCCACCCTCACTTCATAGCATCTCATTTCTCTTAGGATTAAAAAACAGAACTTTACCTTGTCCAACAAGGCCTTTTGTGATCTAACTTCCCTAGCTCATCCTGTGACACTCTCCTTGTTTCTACACTTTTGGCACCATGAATGGATCTTATTTCCTCCTGCCTCGAGTGCTTTAGAATGCTGTTCCCTGAAGTGACATATTTTCCCCTAATCATCTCCATCTCTTCACCTGCAAGTCATAGTTAACTCATATGACTCGTATCTATTTATTTACCAACTCTCTGCTCAAATGTTAACTTCTCAATGAAACTTCCCATGGAAGTTTTATAAGCTCTTGTAAAATTGTTTAATGTTTATGGCATATATTACAGTTTATAGTTTTTTAACTTTGTGCTAAAATTATTATAGTCTCTTACCCTCAGTAAGTCTATAAGGACAGGGACTGCATTCAATATGCTAACTATAATGTCTAGGGCTTAGAATGTAGCTTAGAATTTGGAGTAAAAATACACAAATATTTAATAATCAATTGATTGCATGACCACTATGTATAAGTCATTGTGCAATTCAGGTATAGTAAATATATCATTCTTACAATAAAGGAGTGTAAAGTTAACATGGATGTAGGGGCAAAACTTTATAAGCAAGTCGCAGACAAATGGCGCACTGTATGGTGGTGAAGAAAACAGATGCAGTCATTCAGCCTGTGTTTGAATCCAGGTTCTACCATTAACGACTTATGTTACCTTGGAAATATTACTTAATCTCTTTCTATCTCAATTTCTTTGTATGAAAACTGGAAATGATACTCTTACCCCTCTTATGGAGTTCTTCCAAGAAGTTCAATGATAACCAATGTAAAAGTACTTAGTTCAGTACTTGGCACATATTAAGTGCTCAGTAAATGGCAGACACAATTCTTGGCTGACAATTCCACTTTCTTACATTTCACGCCTCTGCTTCATCTTTCACCCATACTATTCTGTTAATGAGAAAAATTCTCACTGAAAACACCAATGGCTTACATGCAGCATAAAATGGACACTTATTTTACTGAATCCTTACATTGCTTTTGAAACTCAACTTTTTTGTTTTTTGTCTTCTTGGACTTGTCTCCTCTCTCTTGTTTTATACAATATTGGTCTCCGGGGGTTCTATTATTCCTCCTCAATTTCATTCACTGTCTTCTCTGTGTGCCTTTAAATGTTGGTGCTCTAATGTTTTCATCTTCAAACCTCTTCCCCCCCACCCCCCATTCTATTCAGTCTTCTTGGGTGTTCCCATCTACTCCTATGATTCCCATTAGGACCTATTGTGGTCATTTTCTTAAATCCTACGTCTCTAGCACAAAATATCTCCATGGCTCTGTGGTAAGTCTGAGGATTTGGGAGTTGATCAAGGTAGAGATAGGGCCATAAGAGGGCAGTAACACAAAAGTTCATTGGGCAGTGCTTGGATAGGGTT
>NW_007731196.1:25302-27290 GCF_000696425.1 Galeopterus variegatus
CCCCCCATTCTATTCAGTCTTCTTGGGTGTTCCCATCTACTCCTATGATTCCCATTAGGACCTATTGTGGTCATTTTCTTAAATCCTACGTCTCTAGCACAAAATATCTCCATGGCTCTGTGGTAAGTCTGAGGATTTGGGAGTTGATCAAGGTAGAGATAGGGCCATAAGAGGGCAGTAACACAAAAGTTCATTGGGCAGTGCTTGGATAGGGTTGCTTAAGAGGGGAAGTTCCTCCTACAAGGAGACCTTCCAGCCAGCACATCAAAGGGTAATAAGCCAAGGGAATTCTAGTAAGTAGGGGCATTGGAAAGAGAGTGCCTATGTGTTTAGGTGATGTTGTACAGCAGTAAGGGGGAAAGTCTCATGGTCAGTGAGTTCTGTAAAGTAGCAGCAGTTTGGGGGTCAGTATACAGAGGCCGTCTTCGACTCATTTATATAACAGGCTCCAGACTCATATTTTTCACTGTTTATTGGACCTTTCCATCCCGAATATCACAAACACAAATTTTCCAAAACAGGCCACATAATCTTCTGAGAAACCTTCTATTGCTATTTATTCATGTCTAATGCACTGGCATCACTATGGTTCCAGTTCGACAAGTTAAAAACCTGGGCAATATTCTAGATTCTTCTTTCACATTCTATCATTTCTTCTTCATTTGTGCAACTAGCAACATCTTTTCCTTCCTAACATTTCTTGAATCTTTTCTCTCTTCTCACTTTCACTGCATCTGGGTCATTTCCTCTTCATTTGTCATTGCTATGTGACTCCTGTTTCCCTTGTTTCCAGTCACACTTGCATCCTATCTATTTTTTGCAGTTTTTAATTGAGGCACTCTCAAAATCCAGGTCATATTACTCTTCTGCTTAATATTTGTGAATATTGCTTAATTGCTTTGAAGGGAAGGAATAAGCTAAGACAAATTCGTAGTTAGTAGCACATTAGTTCTTTCATATTAATTACCTCAGCCTAATGTCTTTATATTATCTTATGCTGTTCCATGAATGAACCGGATTCTCTATGCCTCCAATTCTGTTAAAGATGCTGTAATTTCTTTATCTCATGCTCTTAATCCTTTTCCATCTAACTCTTTTGTGTTACTCTTTGTAATTCAACTTATGTGCCACCATTTGCAGGAGTCCCTGATTAACATCTCTATGCCAAATAAGGTGCTCTTTCTCTGGACACTCAGCACTCTGTTCACATCTTTTGACAGCACTTTTCACACTGTTTTATTTGTCAGCTTTTCCTAATTAGACTCTACACTTGCTGAAGTCAGGGTCCGTGGTTTCTTCTACCTTTGTACCCCTAGAGGCTAGCCTTACACCTCATTCACAATACCTGTTAATAAGTTAACCATTTAAGCAATGAATTAATGTTTGGCCCTAAACTTGAAGGAATTAGCCTAGATGTGGTTTTAAAAGCAATCTTTTTCTATTCTCTAAGGTTTTCATATGATCCCACACACACATATACTGGCAAATAGTGGTCCATTATGCATCTGAAATGATGATTTATCTCATTATCAAAATTACTTTCCTTTGTTGAAGTTATATTGAGCATGTTATAATTTCTACCACGTTTTCCTCATTCTTCTCACTGGGGAAATACAGGACGATTCAATCCTCTTCCGCATGAAATCCTCTCACATATTTGAAGTCACTTGTGTCTCACTTAAAACTTCATTTTTCAAAGGCTATGCATCCTGGATTTCTCATGACACATTTTGAAAAGCCCTATTATTATTCTTGTCTTCTTCATCTGCAGAATTTCTAGGTTGTCAAAGTTCTTAACGATGTGAGCCAAACATGATAATGGCCATAGTAAATGTAAGCGAAAGTGCTGTCAAGTCAATCAAGTGCAATGATTAATTTTGAACTGTGAGGAAATTGGCAGTGGTAATGTTGCAATTACATGAATCTCCCTTGTGATATGAAGGAGATAGTATTCTAATGCATGTCAATCTTTGACCTTTTGGTTACCA
>NW_007731196.1:28362-37039 GCF_000696425.1 Galeopterus variegatus
AGGTATGTGCAGGTACCAGAGTTGATTATTACACTGAGTTATATAGTTTGAATTCATCAACCTCCATTTCTGGCAGTACGGTTAAATGGCCTTCTCAATAAAAGAATATATAAAATCAAGACAAAACTAACAAAGCAATAATTGACAAAAATTTTCACCAGCATTAGTAAATCATTAAACTTTCTGTAAGTTCTTAGAAATCTCTTCAAATATTTCTGTGCTTCTCCAGTTTCTTAGTCCTCCATCTTGCTTAACTTTTGTGTTATATTTGCTATATAGTTATGCTGCATGATCAGTAATTTATCTTGCCTTACATTTCAGTTGCTATGGTTGATTCTTGTCAGGGGAAGCATTCTGTAAAAATGATTTCTGGTCTACATAGTGAAAGATTGAAAGTTGACTTGATCATGATTTTAGCTGCAATAACAAAACCTTAAAATTACAAACAGCTTAACAAAACATGAATGTTTCTTTCTTTCTTTCTCATGTAAAAATCCAGAGTTGCATCATTCAGGGCTAGTAATTGGCTCTGCTTCTCAGTGACTCAAGCTCCAGGTCACTGTAGTGCCACACTTATTGTGTTTCCCTAGATATTATGGTCCAAAGTGGCATGTGTGCCCAGGTGGCAGGATGAAGGAAAGATTAAACACAAGGTACGAAGTATTTATGTTAGCTGTCCAAGGAGATTCTGGGAATTTCCCAAATAAACTCCCTCTTAAATCCTTTGTGTTTCCCTAGATATTATGGTCCAAAGTGGCATGTGTGCCCAGGTGGCAGGATGAAGGAAAGATTAAACACAAGGTACGAAGAATTTATGTTAGCTGTCCAAGGAGATTCTGGGAATTTCCCAAATAAACTCCCTCTTAAATCCTATTGGATGAAATGTTGTCCTATGTTCACAGCATGCAATTTGGAGAAGTATTATTTGTCCATAGCAGGAAGCAGGTCTTTATTTTTGTGTTTGCAGTGCTATTCACAGTGCCTCAGAGAGTAGGTACTGATAAGAATACACACACACACACACACACATACACACATACACATACACACTCATTTTGGCTAGGACAGCTAAATTACAGTGCCTTGAGAGATCTGGGATAAGTCAGCATCAGCAATCACATCACCTGTCCTGGAAAACATTATCGTAAGGCCATTTTACTTAGAAACAGACATAATGGCACCAGACAGTCATAAAATAACCTAAAATGCTTCTTGTAACCATTACCCTAGATCCACACAGTAGAATGTAACCTAGTAACAATCCCAAATGCACACATCATGTACAACCGATATAAAAACTGAGGAAATGACTAGGAGGGCTGCCCTTCTCTCTTTCTCTTTTGGTTCTTTTCCTTCTTGTGATTATAAAATGCTAAGCTCAGCTGGCCCTCCTTGGAATACATTTCTCAGGGCAACCTGACCTATGCATCTCCCCATTTGCAGTTGTCACATTGGTTCAATAAATCCCTGCTATATATTTTTGACCTCAGTGTTTTCTTAGGTCAACAGTACCCAAGATATTTGTTAATTAAAAGAATATATCAGTTAATTTTAATAACTACACCCTGTCTTATATCTGATGAAACTGGAATAAGAATTCTATGAAAAAAAAATCTGTAAATAAAACAAAGCTTCCGGACTTTCAAACCAAAAGAATGATGCTCTCAGAAAACTAACCTGGCTTTGACACTCACCCAAGGGTCTTTGTGATTGTTTACCAGAATTTCATGAAAATATTTTGGGAGCCTTTCAGTGGTTTTGTTTGGGTACATTTCAGATATCAGGAAGACATTTCAGGAAGAAATAAATTGAACATCTCTACACAGCTTTGTCTGGAGGCAGCTTTCCCTTGATTAAAAATTGGTTAGGAACAGCAAGTGAGTCAGATTGCTTCCCTAAAGACAGTTAAACAGTAGGCTTCTATCTGCTAGAAAAGTGGTAAGTTCTTAAGTGAACAGTAATTAGCTTTACAACTGTGACACTGAGGATATTTTAACACTCAATGAGTTTAAATCTAGGGACATGAAGTGTTCTCTTGTAAATAGCAGATGCCTTGTCTTTCATTAGGCTGTGCCATTGTAAATGCAGTCCCACATTATGTTTCTTCATACATCCTTCAAAAGTTACCAATAATAGTATTACAAGAAATGGTTTAAATTCTCTCACATTTTTCCCCAAGACATTGCCAAGAACACTCAAAAACTTTTATTAGATTTATTTGTACATATTTCCAGCTGCTAGTATTTCAGTACTCATGTGAATTCTTCTACAAAAGTGGAAGTCCATGTATTGAATGCCCTACAAAAGTCTAAAGTAATTTAAATTGGAACAAGATAAAAATCCAATGCAGTCTTTTGCAGAAAGGTTGGAAGCACTGAAAGATTTTCTGACACAGGAAGCCTATCTGTACTTAGGCTGGTTTGAGTTCATCCTGGTCAGACTAGCAATGTCCTGTAAAGGGAGACAATTTGGTCATAAGGGTAGCTGGGCTCTGTAAAAGAATATTAAGCTTAGGGTGCCTCCTCGGTGTGTATCAGACAGCTAGGGCTGCTCTCTCTCAAGAACTGTATGACATATGATACTCATTACAAACTAAGCTGGACAATTCAATTCCTAAAGTCACTAGTTCCAAAAGATGCTGATGGCACTTCAATTTTTGGGAGAGCCCCATGACAATTCTCAAATAGGAACTTGAAAACTACTATACATAGAATCCTTGTATCTGTAGGGATCTTACAGTTGGGACTACAAAGGGGTATATCTGGGGTTTTTTTAGAGGTCATCTTTTTAGAGAGTTACCCATGAAAAAGTAGGGCATGAGTGTGCGATTTCAATCATTGCCTACCTCAACTAAGCAATGATTGATTTACTCAACAAACATTTTCTTAAGTGTGCACTACCTGCCAGGAAATGTGCAACAGATACAGATATGCATGAGGCATAATATCTAACTTAAAGAAGTTTGAATTATTTTCGGAGAAGTATTATCAAACCATTCCATGTGGTTAATGTGCTAAGGGGGATATAATAAGATATTACAGTAGTGCAGAGGAGGAACACAGGGGAGACCTAACAGAGATTTGGGCAGTGCATTGTAGGTCAGAAAACAATTCCAAGTAGTGGTATTTCATCTTATTCTCAAAAAGAATGGAACATAATCAATGAACAAGGATAGAAGCAATTTTAGGTAGAGAAAATGTCATGAGAAAAGGTGTAGAGCAAAAAGCACATACACAGCAAATCACTGAAAATGCACAGGCTGTGAGAATGAGGGAACATGAATCTGGAAAGAGGCTATATCATAAGTGTTTTTGTATGTCATGTCAGAGGTTATGTAGCTTATTCAAATGTGTGTTTACACTTAAAGGAGTTCAGAGCATGAAGTGCATGCTCATTTTTATTATGTTTTTAAGTTTCATCAGCAAACACAACATGAAAAAAACTTGTATTATTCTAATTCTGTGAAATGAGATGTCTGAGTGCTTCATTACATGAAGCTTCTCTGACTTCAGTAGTACATCTATACCATCCACAATCATTCAGATGAAAACTGAAAAATCAGTTACTAAAGTGAAATTAGCAAACTTCCCATCTCAATGGAAGATGAAGGGTTTGTGGGTTAAGAAATAAGGGGAGGTAAATTAGAATGCAATGTTCTACAACAAACTCTCACAAGGATGTGGAGCAACAGGAATTCGCACTCATTCCTGGTGAAAATGCAAAAATTCAGCCACTTTGGAAAACAGTTCAGGAGTTTCTTATAAAACTAAACATACTCGTAGACCATGTGGTCTCGCAATTACACTCCTTGTTTTTACCCAAAGGAGTTGAAAACTTATGTCCACACAAAAACCTGCACACAGATGTTTATAGCAGCTTTATTCATAATGGCCAAAACTTGGAAAGAATAAAGATGCCCTTCACTAGCTGAATGGATGAATAAACTGTGGCATATCCAGACAGTGCAATATTATTCAGTGCTGAAAAGAAATGAGCCATAAAGCAATGAAAAGACATGGAGAAAACTTAAACACATATTGCTAAGTGAAAGAAGCCAATCTGAAAAGACTACATACTGTATGATTCCAACAATAAGACATTCTGGAAAAGACAAGACTATGGGGACAATAAAAAGATCAATGCCAGGATTTGGGGTGAAGGGAGGGCTGAATAGGCTGAAAACAGATCTTTAGTGCAATGAATATTCTCTGTATGATACTGTAATGATGGATACATGTCATTATATATTTATCCAAACCAATATAATGTGCAACACCAAGAGTGAATTTCAGTGTAAACAATGGACTTTGGGTGATGATGTGTCAATGTAGGTTCATCATTTGTAAGAAATGTACCACTCTGGTGGGCTTATGTTGATAATAGGGGAGGCTATGCATGTTGGGAGTGGGCAGGGGATATATGAGAACTCTCTGTACCTTCCTCTTAATTTTGATATGAACCTAAAACTTCTCTAACAAAATAAAGTACCAAAAAAATTCACTGTTCTCTCCATGTTCTCCACAGCATATTTATACTTGTGAGCACTAATACAGGGAAACATAATAAAACTTTGCTGATTTTAGGATTTCTGTGATTTCCACATAAAACTTTTTAAAACCATGTAAGAAAGACTACAAAAGCTTAATACCACTTCAGTTCTCTCTATTTCTGTTTCTTTATTTGAGTTAATACTAAATTTTTCATTTAGCATTGAACTTAATACAAAGAAAATCTGTTGAAATAAAACACAGATTATTAGGTGGAAAATAGGTCTCTAAAAATAACTAATAGCAAAGTGTTTCCCAGAAATGATTATGTTTCCAAATCAGCTTATTAAAATGTAGCTTATAAGAATAAAAATAGCAAGCTTTGCTCTCAGAAATTCTGATTTACTAAATCCGCAAGAGAGTTATAGAATCTGTAGTTTTACTCGGAGAAACCAGCCTTCACTTGAGAAACTCTGGTCTAGACTATGTATCCTACAGTAACAGCAAGTTTCTCTTGAGTTCTCTGCTTCAACTTGGAACTTCTGCTGTCCATTTCCAAGTAAGCTCAAACTGGTACAATAGTCGATTATTTGGAACAGACCAGTTTTGTTGGCCTCAGCCGGCATTCTTCAGAGAAGAATCTACATGAGAGAATAAACAGACTTTGTTTCCAATCCTACATGTGTAATAAATTAGCTGTGTGGCCCTAAAACATGCCCCTTTACTTCCCCACAATTTCTCATGTCTAAGAGTGACCTTAAATATATTGTATAGGAGTGGTCACAGAATTCCCTACTCTCCAGACAACCAAAGTGCACATGGCAATTACAGCACACACATCTGCTCTTCACCCTGAGGAGAAGCTGTTTCAGAGGGAACTGTCCACTTGAGGCTTTACAATGCAGGATCAGCAAAAGGACAGCGAAAGCAGAACATGAAAGGTAAAGAAAAAGGGATATTGCAGAAGAGGTTGTAGGCTCCTATGGAGAGAACCAGTCTTTCCTGTACACAGTTTTACCCACAGTGCCTACCCCAATACCTAGGCTATAGCATAAGCTTAGGAAATATTGGTTGACTAAATAAATAAAGGAGGCTAATCAGTTTAATATTTATGTAGCTGCAATGAACCATTTCAAAATAAGAGATTATTTCCTGCATATTAAAATTTGATACCAAGAAGGAGTAATTAAAATCTTGTTAATAAATTTACTATGGAGGAATGGAAAAGTCTGAGCGCCTCATTGTAACATTGTCACCCAGAGAAGGAAACAATGATGAAAGATGGGCAGGGGAAGGTAACTTAGAAAAACTTCCTTCTTTACAATTTTGTCCAGGATTAATTCTGACTTCCCCAAATAATTACAGCATAGAGATAGATTTGGAATTAAGTTTGTTTCATAAAATCTAATTTATCATTTTAGTCAATTAGGAAGTTAATATTTATTAAACAATAAATGCCAGATTTTCAGAAGAGGCCTTCTTTTTTCCATTTTCAACTAAAAACTCAAATTACTATCCAGCTGATAAATGAACAGTCATTTTTAAGTTATTATAGCCTGGCCAGTGTCTACATTTGGGCAGGATGTGCCCTGTACAAGAGTGTCCAGAAGAGAGGGCAGGCGGGACATGAAGTCCTGACCATGTTCTGCTGGCCTAGCTGTATGCCTGGTCACAGGGTTGTAGCCACCAGGGGGAAGTGACACCTCTTCGGTCACTTCCATATTCTGTGATTTGGTTTCTGAAAAGAATTCATTTGCAATGCACATCAATAGCAGATATAAGGCAAGTACAGCATTTTAAAAATAATGCATTTTTAAAAGCTGAGATTGTGAAAGAGACGTGCCTCATAAGACTAATTGTTGTATCTCGCAAATAGCAAAGATATTTATTTGTAAAGGGTCAACAGTATAATTTTTATGTTATTTTTGTAAAACAAAAATACTAACACTTTGGAGAAGAAGATAGCTTTTCTCTTAAAAATTTTTGTTTTGAGCATTAAATAAAAAGCTGAATTATATTTTCCTATGCAAATTCAGTTGTTAAAAAAGTAAATAATTTCCATATTTGCTATAGTAAATGTATAAAAGTGTGAAATAAAATTAGAATTTTGTTCTTAAAAATTTTTGTTTTGAGCATTAAATAAAAAGCTGAATTATATTTTCCTATGCAAATTCAGTTGTTAAAAAAGTGAATAATTTCCATATTTGCTATAGTAAATGTATAAAAGTGTGAAATAAAATTAGAATTTTGTTGACATTTCAGTGTGAGATTAAAGATAATGTTTTGCACCGAAAACATATGTTTTTCATGAGAGAAAGAACAAAAGTAATATTTATGTGTAATAAAACACATTTGAAAGGTAATGCTCTAAAGCCTTAAAATACTCTTTCTTCATTCGATTACTGATATTTATAATGTGATAAAAATTAGAATGTATCGAAATGTTTAATTATTAGTAATTTATGTAACTAGCAACTTAATACAAAATAATTGGAAACTGAATTGTTCAGGGATATGGTGTTCATTTTCTTCATTCATCAAAAGAATTTAGTTAAATGTTTTTTAGCTCTTATTCCTATGAAATTTTAATTATGGAATGTCACCATCTAAAACTCAAGTATGTTGCCAATGGTGTGGTCTTACTAAAATACACAGGAGTACAGTGACAAGGTCATGGGCTTTGGAGTTGAGCACACTTGAGTTTGAATTCTGGTTCTTCTACACTCCCAGTTTGATGTAAATATTATTTAAAAGTTACTGTGAATAATATTTATAATAAGAGAATATATAAATAAAATCCCAGAGACATAATAGGACTTCTAATTTTGTAAATTATGTTGCAGATGTTGTTATCACTTCTGAAGTGGATGTTTGAAACAGATATTTCATACAATATAACAATTCCCAACATAATTTGGATGAAAATCTATGCTTGATTTGAAGCATTCCAGCTCAAGAGGGCTAAGTACTACAGCAGCAGGCACCCAGATTTAAATCCAAGCTTCACATAGCTGCAATTATACATGCAGTGAGATCTCAAAAAACACCAATTTAAATAGCAATGTTTCTGACTTTAAATCTTAAAATAACCTTAGAATCTTTTGTTTCTTTCCTCCTACGTTCAACTTGCAGTTTATGTTAGTTGTTCTTTTTTATGTTTCTCATATTCATTTCTTTCATTCCAATTATTACCAATTTCACTCAAGCATTTTTGTTTGTTTCTCACAAGGGATCTAAGAGATTAAAAACAAGAGTCCTTTCAGGCTTCCACCATTAGTGAGGGTGAGCTCTAACATCTCAGGCTCTGTGTCACTTTCCTTAAAACCAGGGATCTATTATAGATGGCTGAGCTCACACCAAGCCTTCTAAAATTTAGTCTCTTAAATAGGACCTAAGAATTCATGAAAACTATGCCTAAAACCTGTACTTATAAGAGAGAGTCCTTCTACTGCTAATTCATTCATTCATGAAAGGAAACCTTATTGACACTTACCAAGCATAATATTTAACTTTAGAGATACAGCATGAAGAAGACAATATCTCTGTACTCAAAAAGCTTACACATTCTAGTGTGGGTGATAGACTGTGAAGAACTAAACAAATAAATGACTGTATAATTTTAAGTAATGCTATGTCCCACAAGAATGCCCACCAACCAACGACCATCAGGAGCACACTGAGACGAAGTTGGTTATGTTGGTATGGGTTGCCAGAAGGGTGATCTCATCCTGTGCAGAACGATGGAGCATCTCACCAAGAGGGAATAAGTAGGCACCTTTTAAGCATTTGGGCTCTGTTAGGTGATTTGTAGAGTATTCAGGGAAGTGTGGTTTTGCTCTGGTTTTGGAATTTTCAGAAAATGAGGACAATTCTATGATTGGGTATCATGGTAGTTTTTATCCAGGAGGTGGAAAGAATGGAGCGGAGTTAAAGCTGTTGTGGATACAGAAGCAGTCACTCAAATTAGGGGGGAAAAAAGGATACTTGATCGTTTTTGTGATTTTTCAGTGTTCTTGTTTTTGTTTTTGCTCAGGTGTAAATAAAGAGTAGTCCCGGTTATATCTTTTACCATCACGGTTAGAGTGACTCTCACTGAAATTTCAGTTCTATGAAATTGTTTCTTTAAAAAGAGAACACCATGGCCTAGCTGTGGGTACCAGGCCAATTGTCAGCTAATGGTTGTCAGTGGC
>NW_007731196.1:38629-39533 GCF_000696425.1 Galeopterus variegatus
AAGAGATTTCCCATATATTCTTTCCAACACATGCATAGCCCCCCATTATCAGCATCCCCCACTGGAGAGATACATTTCTTACAGTTAATATACCTACATTGACACTTCATCACCTGAAGTCCACAGTTTACACTATGGGTTTGGACAATATATAATAACATGTATCCATCATTATAGTATCATACAGGGTATATTCATTGCACAAAAAATCCTCTGTAGTCTGCCTAATTACTCCTCTCTTCCCCCTCATCTCTGACAACCACTGATCTTTTTATTGTTTCTATAGTTTTGCCTTTTCTAGAATGTTAAATAGTTGTATTTTATCAAATGCTTTTTTTGCATGTATTGATGTGACAATGTGATTTTCCTTCTTTAGCCTGTCAATATGGTGGATTAAAAAACTGATTTTCAAATGTTAAATTAGCCTTGCATACCTGATATAAATCTCACTTGGCTGTGATGTATAATTTTTATTCGTTATTAGATTTAATTTGCTAACATTTTGTTGAGGATTTTTGCATCTGTGTTCATGAAAAATATTGGCCTGTAGTTTTCTTGTAATTTTTTGTCTGGTTTTGGTATTAGGGCAATGCTAGCCTCATTGAATAAGTTAAGTATTCACTCTTAAGTATCTTCTGAAAGAGATTGTAGACAATTGGTATAATTTCTTCCTTAGATTGGTAGAATTTGCAAGTGAACCCATCTGGGCCTGGTGCTTTCTGTTTTGAAAGTTATTAATTATTGATTCAATTTCTTTAGCAAATATATACCTATTGAGATTGTCTATCTATTTTTGTTTGGGTTTTGGCAGATTGTGTCTTACAAAGAATTGGTCTACTTCACCTAGATTATCAAATTTGTGAGCATAGTTACAGTATTCTTTTAATGCCCTTTTAATGTCTAT
>NW_007731196.1:41150-42556 GCF_000696425.1 Galeopterus variegatus
GCGCTGCCGCGCTTCCCAAGCGGCGCACTATCCAGTGCGCCACCGGGCCGGCCCTGGATCTGTTCATTTCTGATGAAGGAGTGTTGAGTCTTCAAGTGTAATAGTGGATTCATCTATTTATTCTTGCAGTTCTATCAGTTATTTCCTTGCATATTTTCGCACTCTGTTGTTAGGTCTGCATGCATTAAGAATTTGTATGTCTTCTAGAGAATTGATCACCTTATTATTATGCAATGCCTCTCTTTATCCCTAATAACTTTGCCTGATGTGAAGTCCACTCTGTCTAAAATAACTATAGCCACTCTTGCTTTCTTTTCATTAATGTTAGCATGGTATATCTTTCTTCCTCCATTTACTTATAGTCTCTGTGAGTCTTTATATTTAAAACACTTTTCTTGTAGACAACATTACATTTGGGTCTTGATTTTTGATCCACTCTGACAATATCTGCCTTTTAATTGATACATTTAAGCCATCAATGTTCAAAGTAGTTACTGATATAGAAGGATTAATATCTTCCACATTTGTTACTGTTTTCTATTTTGCCCCTGTTCTTTGCTCCTGTTTTTATNATGTCTCCTTTTTCATTTCTGGAACTAGTAATTTGTGTTTTTTCTTTTTTTCTCAGTTAGGCTAGCTAGAGGTTTATTAATTTTATTGATATTTTCAAAGAAACAACTTTTAGTTTTATTAATTTTTTCTATTGATTTTCTGTTTTCAATTTCATTATTTTTTGCTCTAATTTTTATTTCTTCTTTTTCTCTGCTTATTTCGGATTTAATTTACTTTTTTTTCCTAATTTCCTAAGGAGGAAGCTTAGATGATTTATTTTAGGTCTTTCTTTTTTTTTTTAAATATATGCATCCAATGCTGTAAATTTCTCTGTAAGCAATGCTTTTGCTGTACGCCACAAATTTTGATATGCGATGTTTCCATTTTCCTTTAGTTCAAAATGTGTTTAAATTCTCTTGAGATTTCTTCTTTGACCATCTGTTATTTAGAAGTGTGTTGTTTAATCTTTGTGTTTAAAATTTTTCCAGCTATCTTTCTGTTATCTATTTCTACTTTAATTACAGAGTAGTCTAAGATTTCTAGTTTAATTCCATTGAGGTCTATTTTTTTAATTTGTTAAGGTATATTTTGTGGCCCAGAACATGGTGTATCTTGGTGAATGTTCCAGGTGAGTTTGAGAAGAATATATATTCCGCTTTTGTTGGATGAATTAATCTGTAGATGTCAATTAAATTCAGTTGATAGACGGTGTCATTGAGTTCAGCTACATCCTTACTGATATTCTTCCTCCTGGATCTGTTCATTTCTGATGAAGGAGTGTTGAGTCTTCAAATGTAATAGTGGATTCATCTATTTATTCTTGCAGTTCTATCAGTTATTTCCTTGCATATTTT
>NW_007731196.1:43989-69861 GCF_000696425.1 Galeopterus variegatus
TGTACCATTGTTGTCATTCATTTTACTTACATATAAGCATACATAGACATGCATATACATACACACACACAATACATACATAATTAAGTGCACTGTTACTATTATTATTTTGACCAAAGTGTTATCTGATAGATTAACTAAGAATATGAAAAATAATAGCTTTCATTTTTCCTACTGTTATTCCTTGTCCCATGCTATTCCTTTCTCAAGTAGATTTTAGTTTCAGATCCGTATCATTTTCCTTTTGTTTAAAGAACTACTTTTAACATTTCTTGCAAGGCAGGTGTACAGCAACAACTTTCCTTAATTTTTGTTCATCTGAGAAACTCTATTTCTCCTTCACTTATGAAGGATAATTTTGCAGAGTACAGAACATTAGGTTAGTGGGAATTTTTTTTCTCAACACTTCAAATATTTCACTTCATTCTCTTCTTGCTTACATGATTTCTGAGGAGAAGTCAGATGCAATTCTCATCTTTGCTGTTCTAAAGATAAGGTGTTTTTTTTCTTCCTTTGGCTTTTTTTCCCCACAATTCTTTCTTTATCTTTGGTTTCCTGTAGTTTGAAAATGATATGTTTAGGTGTATTTTGAGTGCATTTATTCTGCTTGATATTTTCTGAGTTTCCTGAATCTATGGCTTGATGTCTTATAATAATAATATAGGAAAATGTTTAGTCATTATGGTTTAAAATATTTCTTCTGTTATTTTCTTTCTTTTCATTTTGGTATTTTCATTATGCATGTGTTAAATCTTTTGTAGTTGTCTCACTGTTCTGGGATATTCATTTTTTGGTTTGTTTTTGTTCTCTTTGCTTTTTAGTTTTGTAGGTTTCTATTGATACATATTCAATCTCAGAAATTCTTTTCTCAGCGTATCCAGTCTACTAATTAGCCCATCAAAGGCATTCTTTATTTCTGTTACAGTGGGGTTTTTTTTATCTGTAGTATTTCATTTTGATTTTTAGACCTTTTATCTCTCAGTTTACACTGCATGCTACCTACTTTATCCATTAGAACCCTTAGCATATTAATCGTAGCTATTTTAAATTCCTAGTCTGTTAATTCCAGCATCCCTAGCACATCTAAGTTGAATTCTGATACTTGCTTTGTTTCTTTAACGTGCCTTTTTTGTTTTGTTTTGTTTTTGACTTTTAGTATGTCTTGTAATGTTATTCTTGATAGCTTGACATAATGTATTAGATAAAAAACAAACAAACAAGCAAACAAAAAATACTGCCTTAAGTAGGCCTTTAGCAATGTGGTCCTAAGATGTGTGAGGAGTAAGGCAAGAAGCATTCTATAGCCCTGTGATTAGGTCTCATTCTTCAAGTGATCTTATACCTCTGGACTGTAAATTTCACATGCTTCTCAGTTCACCCCCTTCCCTACCTCCTTAGGCTTAGCAGGAGGTATTTCCTTTCCCCAAAGTCAATTAGGCTGAGATAAAATCTTAGCAGGTTAAGCTGTTGTTAAGTAGTTTCTCCTGAGGACAGACTTGTTAGGAATAACAGAATGCTCTGGTAAATTTAAAAAATGGTTTCTTTTCTCCCTACACCTGCCAGAGGCTCAAAAGGATTTTTGTCTCATATTCAGTGTGAAAAACAAGTTTAACTCCTGCAGGCAAAGCTCACAAAAGCATGGAAGCTTCCGATGACTGGAATCCTCCTGGAATGTTTATCTGCAAGACTTATCCACACTGAGCCTCCAAAAAATTTTTAATTACAGTTCAGTTTTCCTACTCTGGCACTGGTTCCCACAGAGATCACTACTCATGGGTTTCTGCCCCATTAAGTTAGGATTCTCTGTATTCACCTATCTATCTCTCCAAATTCATGAATAGCAGTTTGCCCTATTTTTCTTCTTTTATGAATCCATAAAGACTCATTGATTTTTCAGTTTGTTCAACTTTTTACATGCTGTTGGGATGGAAAGGCAACTTCCAAGCTTCTTATATGCTGGATCAGAAACCGGAAGTCCATTGTGAAATTTTGAGAAGGGATGTGTGGCAGGATCTAATTTATGGCTTTAAAACAAAGTATTATGCCATATGGATGTAGATGGACAGAAATGATAGCAGGGAAAGAAGCTAGAAAGAAATTACCTTAGTTCCAGGGAGAGGAGATTGCCACTTAGGGGAGTAAGAGTGGATATGGCAAGAAGTAGATAGATTTGAAATGTGTTTTGAAGGCAAAGTGAACAAAGTTTCTTAATGGATTAAACAGAAGGTGTGTATTAAAGAGAGGAGTTAAAAATTACTACTAGAGTTTTCATCTGAGCCGCGGTTCAGACCAATTACTGATATGGGAAAGAAAATAAGTCACCCTGAGAAGAGAAGAGACAGTTCCTCCACTGAAATGAAAAGAGAGAAAGAGAACGGGGGATAGATGCAGGATGCTACAGGTTGTTACACTGACTGTATGGTGGAGGGGGGAGAATGATATATTTTCTTATTATTTTTAATTTTTAGTGAAATAATTATATAGATGAAAGTGAGGAGAATGAAGGGTGCTATAGTTCAAAGAATAAGAGAAGATGTGAAACAATCATCAGTGAGAATCAGAAGTAAAATTTATTAGGTAAATGTAACAGAAATTTTGGGCAACACTAAAGGCACAGTTGAGATTTGTGATCAATAATTTTAAGAGTGACTTAGTTTGCCCTTCATTTTATAGTTTTTTAAGGTGCAAAGGTGGTTGTTGATTTGAGATCTTTTTTATTAATGTACGCATTTACATCAAATAAATTTCCCTTTTAGCAAAAACAATTTTTTAAAAAATATTTTTTCAGTCTTCTTTTTGGATGTATATCTGGAGTTTAAACATACCTAGTTGTTTTTAGTGTTTCATCCTGATTTTTCCTTTCACATAATACCTTGAAATTTTGCCTTAAATACTCTTTAAAATTATGATTTTAGTAACTGTATTATAGTACATTTTATGGAGGTCTGTATATTATTTAGCCATTCTCATGTTATTGGACATTGTTTATTCCCAGTTTTTTACCTTTATATAACTGCCTTCCACATTTAAAAAATTATTTTTCTTTGATTATTGGCTTATGGTTTCAAGAAGTAGGATAATTGGTTGAAAGCATATGAACATTTTAAAGACTTATTTATGAATCCAATCTGTTCCTCAAAAGTTTTTACCAATTTATATTTGTAGTAGAAGATTTTGACATTGTTTCTGTCATAGCACCAGTATTATACAGTATCATAGTTTTTCAGTTTGATAAATGAAAAATGTCATTTTTCTGTTTTAATTTCCATTTCTATGAACATTTTAGAATGTATTTATTGGCCACTTGTGTTTCTTTTGGGTGTGTGACTTGTCTGCTCATGTCCTTCACCAAATTTCTAAGAATTTTTTGAATTCGTTTTTAAGAGTTCTTTACACTTTAAGGATGTTAATCTTTGTTTGTTAAATTTGTTTCTTATCACTTGACTTTAAATTCTGTTTGTGATGTATTCCTTGTTTCTATGTTGAGAAGATAATTTTCTATCTAAACATTAAGTAAATGTTCAGAAAATAATAATTTTAAGTGTGACTCTTCAGTAAGAGTAGTTGCTTTTCTCCAGCTATGTTAAGCTTCCCAGGTGAGGTCAGAATCATGGGAAATTTGAGCTTAACTAGTAATGTTTTGACAGGCTTATATGAGATAGGACAGGGAATTAAGAGTAACGAGGCAGTAATTTTACTTATCAACCATAAAATATAAAGCCAAGTAGAGAGAAAAATGAAGACATGATTAGAAAGTGAAGAGTGAAAGTAGATGGGGACAATGGATTAGACAAGATCCTAAATGCTGTAGTGAAAATACTAGATTATATGAGTTGGAAAGAAAAGATGGTGATTAAAGAGTAGAGTGCTTGAAACTGAAATTTTAGAAGGATTGAATTTATTGGTTGTGAAAAGTTCTATGATATGATCATGGAAGTGATTGGTTGAGATGAAATGAGTAAGTGTTTATTATTGGATGTGAAAATGTTGAAGGGAGATTATTGAATGGATTCTGTACATGTATGTGGACATCCTCAAAGATAATAAATGAGACAAGCAACTAGGAGAACAGTAGTTGTATAAAACACAGAGGAGTGGTAGACAAAATTGTCTTATGTTCCGTATTTCAAATAATCTGTAGTTTTTTTTGTTTTGTATTGTTTTTGTTTTTTTTTGTGAGCGGTAAGGGGATTGCAACCCTTGGCTTGGTGTCATCCACACCGAGCTCAGCCAGTGAGCGCACCAGCCCATCCCTATATAGGGTCCGAACCTGCGGCAGGAGCGCCGCTGTGCTCCCAGCGCCGCACTCTCCTGAGTGCGCCATGGGGTCGGCCCTAATCTGTAGTTTTTTTTGTTTTGTATTGTTTTTGTTTTTTTTAGCGAGCGGTAAGGGGATTGCAACCCTTGGCTTGGTGTCATCCACACCGAGCTCAGCCAGTGAGCGCACCAGCCCATCCCTATATAGGGTCCGAACCTGCGGCAGGAGCGCCGCTGTGCTCCCAGCGCCGCACTCTCCTGAGTGCGCCATGGGGTCGGCCCTAATCTGTAGTTTTTTTAAGGGGGAAAGAAAACAGGGTCTAGAAGTAGAGCACATACCTCACTTCCTGACCCTATGTTACACTGTATGAAGGAAAAGTCAGTCAATAGTTGAAAGAGAGTTGGGGAAGCAATGAGCATGAGTTTGAGAGAAAACTGGTGGAAGGGTTTAGGGGGCTGGAAAAGGGTGGATTTGGCCTAGAATAAACAAGTTGTCCCAGGTTGCTAGTGCATAGTGGAACTGAATCTAGGCTTTCTGACTCCAGAGATCACAGTCTTCATCACTATGAAGTATTTTTCTTCTTATGACCCATCCCTAGGGCACTTTTTAATGCTGAGGCTGATGGGAATGGCAAAAGATGACGGAGGGGAGGTAGTGACAAATCATGGTCTTAAGAAATCTGTGAGATCAAGCCTATGGGAGGAACAATTTCATCAAAAGTATAGAGAGTTCTAAATGCTTCTTAATTTGAGAACAACTCCAGCTCTGATTTTATCCTTCACGAATGACTTTGGGTTAGACTGCAGAACTGTTAGGAGAGGTCTTTCTACACCCCAGTAAGAGAGAGAGTCTGGAAAGTCACTACTAATGGTGAAACGTAAAGGCTGTGAGGGTTTATAAGACCATAAGTGTGATCTTAAAAGAAATTTAAGAGGAGTTATTTTAAGTATAGTTTTTGCCTCAAATGTGCCCTCCCAATTGGGAAAAATATTAGTCACACAAATAGCTCAGTAAAGTTAAAAATAAAGCTATCATTTATTGGATCAGAATGTAAAAAGGTGGGGAGAGTCAATAAAAAGCTTTTCTAATGGAAGTAAATCTGCGGAGAGACATATGATTTCAATGACTTGTCTTTTTATTAGCTGTCAAGTTCATTTAACAAACAAAAAACTCAGTTGAAGATCATTCATTAAAATAGGCATAATTAACAATAGTTCATTAACCATTTTTTCAGATGGTCCTATTTTACCACAATAGTGTTCACTATATATGAGAGATGTAAGAATGAGTGCTGGAAAAGAGCATTTTGTATTTGGAAAGAGCATGATGTATTTCTCTCAGTTCAATACAACATTCAGTCAAATAATGGAAGAGGTGCTCTTTGTTTTGGGTTAATGATATGTATGCTAGATTTTGCTGTACATATTATTACAACCTATAATGATTTGATATAAAATGTCAAACATTTTGACTGTTTAAATAACTCATGTTTTGCAAAATTATAAATAACATTTTATATGTGACTTAATAGCTACATCAAGTATACACAACACATCATGCTCAAGATCTAGATTTATTTAAAAACATTTAGTTCAATTTATATCAATGCAGAAAAATCACATCCAATAAACCACAACTGGAGAAGAGACAAAATAAGTGTGTTCTGTCACATTTTCACATTAATGTAATCTGATACTTAATTAAAGGATAATAAACCACAATCACATTTAAATAAAATATTTATCCTCTCAGTAGTAATAAGAACTTCTTTTGAGTATGTAGGGTCTTCTAGGTTTATTCTCATACAGCTGCCGTTTCAGAATGTAAGGAATTTTTCTCTTTATGACTTCTTCCTTCTCATTTTGGTCATTTCCAGTATCAAGAATATCTTCCTGAATTAGCTGCAAGATAGAGAGAGCATGAATGAAACTACCATGCATCAAATCTTCAATTTAAGAGCACTTTTATATATTTTACCTCATTTGCTGTTTAGACATGTGTAGATGAGATATACAAAGTTCAAAAAAAGTAAGTGTTTTGTTGAATAAAAATGGCTATCAAGTGGTTGAGACAGGCTGAGAGCAGGATCTTTCTGATTCTCTTTTCAGTGCCCTTCCTAGTTCACCAGGGTATGCTTTTAAAAATTTTTCTGTATATTTCAAGGCTATACAGTAATCCCCCCAATTGAAAGAACACTCCAAACAGATCTATGAGTATTTTCCAGGTTGGATTTTATTATGGAGAGATCTAAATAGTATAAAATATGTCATATGTCACAGCAAATCTGGTAAACTAAGTTTGGCTGCAGAGGTAACAGGATTTTACATTTAATTAAGTCAACTACTGACTTGACTTGAAAACCATTTCAAAGAACCATTTCTCAATGACAGAGAAAGCCAAGTCTGATCTGCTTACTCAGTTTTTGTAGAAATCACCATATGGAAAGCTCTGTCTAAATGGTTAAGATCTCTTTAGATTTTGATGCTTAGTTATTAAAAGCAAGATTCTATAACACAGGGAGTGAATCGCCATGTAGAATCTAACCCAATTTCTCATTAAATATGCCCCACTCAAATTAATTCTAAATAATATTTTTCTGATAATACTATTCTGACTCAAAAATTTCAACTAGCATAAAATATTTAAGAACTCTTTCCAGAGCTTTGCACACAATTTATACAACATTTTAAAAAAATGCTTAAGATGAAAATTTTCTTTATATTTGTGGTTGTCTTCTAAACTTTGGGGTCACTATAATACTGATAGGAGACAGAGGAAGTTTTAAACTATAATACATATGCATAAAATCATGTAACCAAGTACTGTACTTCAACCCACAGTTATTCAATTTCAGAGAAGGAGAAACAGCTACTGTCAAACAATCTAATTTCTTAATCTTTAGTTTCTCTCTGCATAGTCTGTAATTACTTGTACTAAGCTTCAAATTATCATTTTATTTTTAAATCATTCAATAACATTTAAAATAGCAAAAGTTCTAGTCTTGTGTGCACTTGATTTGTCTACATAATAGTTTATTGAGCATTTCTTTTCTTGGTTAAACAGCACAACCTGACATTTCCCTATTTTAAAATTTATAATTTTCAAATTTTATTGACCTACACAATATTTAAAGAATGAACCATTTAGTTAAAATTAAAATCAAAGGATAAATAGTATAGTGAGTAAAATTAAAACTGGACTTTTTGGTTTTTTATTTAGAAAACACCTTTTGTTTTCCAGTTAGCATAACTTAGAAGTTCCGCTTGCATTTTCTCTTTTCCACAGGATATCTCTATGGTAGTCAGTCAAAAGTTTGTTACATTCGGAAGGAAGACACCCTCAGGCTCTCAGTGTTGGTGTATATCCAGAATATAAAACATTAAGCAGGGGCCGGCCCGGTGGCGCACAGTGCTAGTGCACCGCTTGGGAAGCGCGGCGGCGCTCCCGCCAAGGGTTCGGATCCCACATACAGACCGGTTCCTGCTCACTGGCTGAGCGAGGCACGGGAGCAACACCGAGGGTTGCGATCCCGTTGCCGGTCCTGGTCCGGTACGGGGGCGACACTGAGGGTTGCAATCTGTTGCCGGACACGAAAAAAGACAAAATCGGATCCCACATACAGACCGGTTCCTGCTCACTGGCTGAGCGAGGCACGGGAGCAACACCGAGGGTTGCGATCCCGTTGCCGGTCCTGGTCCGGTACGGGGGCGACACTGAGGGTTGCAATCCATTGCCGGACACGAAAAAAGACACACACAAAAAAAAAAAATTAAGCAAATTTCTCTCGGAGGTTAATCTGAAAGAAATCTTTTTCCTGTTGGGGACATTTTAAAACATTTCTCTTTAAAACTTTTATTTCTTTTCCCCTCTCTCTTTTTTTAGCCCAGCATTTTATATATCTTTTCAAAGCTCTAATTTATCATATATATGTATATATATGACACACGCACACACAAAGTCATGTGTGTTTATCTATAAACAAACACAGAACACAAAGTGTTTCAAATAAAACAGGAATGACACAGAAATATATTCTATTATATATTTTTTATATAAATTTTTAAACTATTTTTTATTTGCCTGATATATTCAAATATAAGAGGTTTCAAATAAAATTGGAATGATAGGGATATATATCTCTAACTTATATTTTTATTTAAATAAAAATAGATTTTTATAATTTGCTTAATATATTCAAATACAAATGAAAGCTTTTGGGTTTCGATCTAGCTTTATTTGGAAACTTTTGTGTTCTGTGTTTGTTTATAGGTAACTACACATGAATTTTTGTTTTTCTAATAAAATATTTTGAGTTTCTTAAACTTCTTAGACATGCCACTACCACCACCAACAACAAATTTTGCCTAAGCCTTCCTTCTATTTTTAAAAACATGAGGATCATATCTGTCTTAAAACATATCCTCAACTTAAGGCCAAAAAAAAAAATTGCTAAATGTCAAATATTTGAAGGGCACTTTGAAGATTTAAAGGAATGTTGACCTCAACACATGGTTTTTTGTTTTTTTTTTTAATATTTGTAAGGCTTCCTTTTACAATAATGATCAGGATTTTAAAAATCAATACAAATGAGAGCTAACTAGTATAACTATAATTATATTCATATTTTGTTTTTGTTTTACCTCCCAGTGTTGAAAGGCCCTGCTGTGACAGATTTTTTGGAGCTGGTATATTGTCAGCATTGCTTCCAAGCTAAAGCCATCTAAAGCAATGGGGGTTCTCCTTCTTGTAAGAAGCTCCTCTTCACGAATCTCTCCTGTTTCCTCAGCTTGGCTGTTGAGGTTATTTACAAGACTGCAAACATTTAGCAGGGTCATTTTCCAAGAGGGGACACTTGCTTTGCTGATCTGAAATATAGAAAAAAATAGACATTGTAATTAAAACATGTTATATAAGTAAGAAATAAATTTCTATTGTGCTAAACCATTACATTTTAGTATCCAATTGTTTCTCTAGTCAATTAAATACAGTGTTACTAACTTACTAATGTCATGTCACAAAGTTGCATAGTGACAATACCACATATCCTCTATTTAATAGAATGCAATGAAGTTTTACACACATACACATACATTCACACACAGAGCAAAGTAAGAAAGTAAAAAAATATAGAGAGAAATGACAGTCAGTAGAAATATGTAAATATATGTATATATAACATGAAAATATTAAAAATTTTTAAAATGCCATTTCTTTTTATTATCTTTCATCTTGTATCTAATGGAGCAGACAGTAAGATGATATTAATAAATTTAGACAATTACAGTAGTGTGGGGTGATTAATATATTTCATGTATTAATAGTTGTCATGGGCAGCATCATGGCTCACCAATTTATTTATTGGCAAATTATAATATTTTGTTAAATTATCTTTCTTTTCTAATAAGTTTTTATCTGAAATTTTAATCAATAACTTTCTTACATGTCAACAATAATCAGTAAGAAAACATAAGGATGTACAAAGATCTAAGTGTGAAATAATTAATAAAAATCAACAGAAAAATCAAAGGGCATAAATTAAGAAGACAAATTTTCTCTGAATAACATAAAAAAAACAGGATTTAGGGCCGGCCCGGTGGCGCACTGCTACAGTGCGCTGCTTGGGAGCGCGGTGGCACTCCCGCCGAGGGTTCGGATCCCACATACAGACCAGTTCCCGCTCACTGGCTGAGCGAGGTGTGGGAGCAACACCGAGGGTTGCGATCCCGATGCCGGTCCCGGTCCGGTACGGGCGCGACACTGAGGGTTGCGATCTGTTGCCGGACACGAAAAAAGACAAAAAAAAAAAAAAACAGGATTTAAATGATTACAAAGATATGATGAGAAAACTCAATAACAATAATATCAAGTGACAATTTTCTCTGAATTACTCTCCAAATATAATTGCAAATCAATGTCCCAATTTGAAAAAAAATGGGGAGACTGAAAGTTGCAGAAGAGGATTTGACAGAATAACTATAAAGTTAATTTAGAAGGATGAATGTGTGAGAATAACCAAGAATATTTTTAAAACTGAAAAGATAATGAGGATGGACTTACTCTACCAAGTATTAAAATGTATTTTAAAGCTATAGTAATAAAAAGGGTGAATTAATAGATGATGAGGGTGAATTAATAGAACAGGAACAAACATGAAACCCAACAGAAGAGAATCTAATTTTCAAAAATTGACTTAAGTGCATATAAGTGTGTAGCACATAGCAAAGTTGGCATTTCAAATTCTTTGGGACAGTTAGTGATGGGATATCTGGATATAAATCTAGTTATAACCTTTCTTGACATATTATAATCAAACAGGATCAAGATGGGTTAAATATGAATAAAAATAAAATACTGCATAAATATATAAGTTATAAACCTAGAAAAATATGAAGCCAATATTCAAACCTAAATCCATAAAGAGAAAATTAATTTTAAATACATAAATCTATAAAATATCTCTGCAAAAACATAACATGCTAAACTAAAATCAAAAACAAGTTATTTAAAAAAAAAAAAAAAAAAAACTTTAAAAAATGTAAACCTTGGATAAGTGACCTGAGCAGAAAAGTCAGAATCACTCATCAGAGAGGAAATATGTTAAAGAAATATGTGGAATGGGTTTCAACTTGGCTACCATCAGATTGGAAGACTTGAAAAGGTACAAGTACACTCAGTGGCAATCCAAACATGGGATAGCAGATACTCCTAAATATTTTTTCAGTCTGTGTATAGATTAGTATAATTTCTTCAAAGTTGTTCTCACAATATATATTAATGCCCACCCTTTGGGTAAGAATTACCCAGAATAAATAAAAATCTGTGAGTACAAAGATGTACACTACCATGTTTTCAACTGGCTTGGAAATCTTTTTTAGTATGTCTCTTGAATATGGTTATCTCTCCATTGTTTGAATTTTTCTGCTATGGGAGACTATTTTAGAGGCAGCATGCTCCACTTTGTGGCAGTAACACTTTATGCCCTGCCAATTAATGGGATACTATAATTTTATATTCAGAAAGCTATTTAGAAATCATCTATTTTGGTGTTTTCCAAAGTTTCTTCCTTAGAACACTACTTCTGCACCTATTGATTTCAAAAAAGAGTTGTGCTGCGAAGTAAATTAAAAATCTTGAGTTTAAAGGAAATTTAAAGTCTTCCTGAATTTAGATATCCTCAGGTTTTTACCTGCAAATACTTATTGTGACATTTCAATGTACCAAATGGTGTATTTGATATTCCCCAAACTAATTTGACCATATAAAGCTTTATTTGTAAAGTATCTGTCAGGATAGATTAGTGTTGCCTAATCTATCCTGTTAGTGTTGCCTAATTATTTTATAGATGAGGAAATAGAGCAAATTATGTTGTTCCTTTCTATCAGTTAAAATAGTCACTACATCATGCAATACTACTGTTTAATGTCAAATTAGCCCCTGTTATACTTAGGAAGAAAAGCAGAGAGAGCACTCTTGACTAAAGGGTGTCAAAGAAAACATGTATTTGAAAACATATTTGTATAAGGCTTAAACTATAAAGATCATCTTCCTAATGCTGAATAAGATCCTGATCAAATTTCTGTTTTGTTTTGTTATTTAATTGAATATAACCTAAGCTATATGATTTACACTCACTATTTGTCATATACTGAGCTCAGATGAGTTCAGCAGATAGTGAATTCAAGAATTTCACAAAATTGAAAATAATTGATGTCATCTGTGGTAGAAGCCCTGAAGTTTTTATATTTTAATATAAAATGTGAGGTTAGTAATAAACCTCAGATTCCCATTTTTAGTTCATAAACATATATTGAACTACTACTGTACAGAGGCAGAGTTTGATCATAGAAAATTATATTTCAGCAGCTTTTATAGAGCCTGAAGAAAACATACTGTACAAGCTTTTTAAATAAATCTGTACAAGAACACTGAAAATAAAGAAAACTGTATTGTGAAAAAAAAAATTCTTATCTGCCACTTCTTCTCAGCCTTTGAAATCTCTCTTGAACTTCTTTTGCCTAGGTGTATTTCCACACTAGTATTTTAATGTCTAAATAGCTTTACTCTAAAACTGAAATTGCTGACATTTTAACAATAAAATGGAAAGAAGAAAGCTGCAGCTTACTGAAGCTTTTAATAGTGGAGTTGTAGTCATATAAACATCAAATACTATTCTCACTGAAGTTTCAAGTATTGCAATTTAGTCAAAATAGTCATAAGTCTCGAGTTTTCATTTGCACAGGGCCATGTACACATCAAAAATGATCAAACCAAAGAGAAATATAATGTAATTTTGTAGAAAAAAATTAGAAAAGAGCTTTCTGTTCCCATCCTAGCAGCAAAATTAAAATAACTATATTTCTTAGTACCTACGCATCATAGGCTGTATCTTATATCAATTAAAATGAAACATTGGAATTCAATTTTTTTCCTTCATCCCTTTTAGAGATATATTTCATGAATGAATGAGAGAAAAATTATATTGTGCCTATACATTTTCTATGTATTTCTCTTCAGAGAAAAATAAAACTGCTCTATATACTGGAATTATGTTTTCCTTGAAGTATCTTGGCCAGGGAAAGAATCACAATTCTACTTTCACATGTTCTCTAAATAGCTAGTAATTTACAGATTATATACCATTTTAAAGATTATTTCAGACTTTTATGTGTCAATATACACTTGGTAATTATAAAGGTACAATCTATAACATGACACCAAAGCATTTTAATCTATACCAATTTTTGACACACTATTGACTTCATTTGTCTTCCTATTTTTGGGTTAAAGAGATTGTAGCCATTGCTATTCTGATTGAGTGCTAAACAAGGGATATGTAATCGTAAGTTACATATATTTGATCATTGAGTTTTAATGACTAAACTAAATTTGATCATATCTGATATGAAGCCTCCCAAATTATGGTAGCATTTGGTTCCAATCTGGTCAATTTTTGAAGATCTGGACCATCACAGAAATATATATGTGCTTAAACTTTCCCAAAATGTCTTTTAAAGACCACAATGGAAAACATATCTTTGTTAGCTTTGATATTATAATGCCTACACTCTCAAATACACACACAGACATGGATATTTATCTTTCACGCCCACTATCAAACATAATCCTACTTGTATATTAGGTATTATTGTACCTAGAATATGCTCATTCAATTAGAAAAGAGAAACCTGAGATGGTAGAAGTTGAGATGAAATTTAGCTTCAGAAATCAGACAGGAGTTTTGAGTCCTTACTTTTTTACTACAACATCTGTTGAGTCCTCAGCCTTGGTACACCAGTGCTATAACAATGATTGCACCAGGTGACTGCCTCACCTCAAAAATTGTTTTTTTTTGTTTGTTTGTTTGATTGATTGATTGATTTTTTTTTTTGAGAAATATCTTTTGGTTTGGAATGTGTACCCTAACCCTATATTTTGATACACACTGATTGACTCACTCTGTGTAAATCAATATTGTTTGGTAACATGGTAACCAGGTATATTCTAATTAACTTTTACTCCTAGAAAACTTGCTTGCAAGACCCCAAGTGGGTAGTGATAGGGCTCAGGATACACAGCTGTATTTGGTTCAATTTAAAAAAAATGAGCATGTTACAGTGAAAATTTAAATCCAGATATGCAATAAAGAGCACAGTTTAAACTTTTTAAACTCATTACAGAACTATAAATGACTAGAAGATCATGAGCTTTAACATTTAATAACAAGAAAAAGAAAAAAAAGCAATGTTAACTAATCCACTTGCTTAAGGTCAACTAGTTTATCAGTCATAGTTTTAGGATTAGATCTCAAGCCTACTGCCTGCTGGTCTATTGCTCTTTCCTCTCTACCACATTTCTTTTGCAGGTTCTACCACATCTCTTTTGTAGATTCTCATTAAAAACTTTGATGTTTAGTTTAAGAAAACCATTTTATTTTTCCCAATACAATACAAAAGTTTAAAAGTTCACTCAGGTTTTATTATTGCACTTAACTTGAGGCCAACATATTTTTCATCATACCCATTATAATAGATATGGAAACAAGTTCCTTTAGATACATTTACATGTTCACATAAATAATATGTGACTACTTAATGTTGCAGTATGCCGATTGACAGTCCCTACAGTTTCTTTCCTTGTCACATCAACACTCTTAACTTTTGAACTCAAAGAAAAGTTTCTCAAAAAAGGAAATGCTTTCCAGGGAACTTTTCAGTCTTGATGGGAAGCTATTACTATAGAAAAAGAACATCATGTTTATAATGAAAGCTCATATGTTCTTCAACATTGGTTAAAGTAAAGAAAAATTACCTTTGATGTATGCATATTGGTCAATAAATCTGCTTCTAATGCTTTCATTTCCTCTTCTGAATCTGAGTAAAATCAAAGCCACATATTTACTATGTAATCACATGTTATATAATTATATCATCATCTATAGATTTTAGATTAATCTCAATGAATTTAGTCTCAGGGTCTTAGCATCTTTTCTATGTATTTATTCTCTTTAAGGCAGTATTCAGAAAAAACAAATCATAGTTTTAGTTTAGACAAACAGGCAGCTAGAATAGTAGAAGCATTTCTAGGAAAGTAAGCACATGATTATTTACCAATAGCACTATAGAGCTGCATAATCTCTGAATTTCAGTTTTAAAAAATCTGATTATGTTGTATAATAGTTTAATCAAATATACTACAGTAGTTTATTTTTACCAGCAATAGTTTACATATGTGAAACGTATGCATATTGATATTTTAAAAACAACATAATGAAAATATGTGTGCCATAGACTTTTTCAAGACAAAATAAAAGGAAATCCCTTACTGATAATTTTTAATCAAGATATTGAGATTTATTTAACTTGAGATGCTATTTTACAAAATACACTTTGAAATAATTTTTTCATACTTTAAAAAAAATGGAATTGTATATACTTTGCAATTTTATCATAGACTTAAAAAATCGTTTAAGCAAGTGGAGCTGCCCATCAACACATATAAATAGTGTTGAACATGGATCTCTGAATTTTTTAGAATATCTCTCCAACTTTTCATTAAAGAATATTTTACAGAGAAGAAAAATTTAGAAAACAATACAAGGCAATAGAAATAAAGTTGTACAGCAGTACAATAAGGTGGCCTAATTCATACTCACAGAACTATCTTCTTTGCACTTTACACTCATTAGAAAGAAGGGTCATACTTAGAGAAACAATTTGCTAACCTGTCTCTAGGAACTAAATCATACTGGAGATCTTTTCTCCCTATTTGTTAGAAATGCCATCTGTTTTTCAAGAGAAATGACAAATTCCATTAGTCCTTTATGAAAGATGTATACTCAAATCCCCACAACTTTTGGCTACAACAGCAAGTAGTTTCAAGAGGTAGTAGACACAGTGTTTAGTCAATAACCCATTTTTTCCACATATTTTAAGTATACCTTTAATCTTATGTAACTGTTAGATAAAATCATAACCGAAAAAGTTGGCATTTTTCTCATAAAAGATTTGCAAATTTAGAAGTTCAAGGTCTTTTTTAAATAAATTAGAAATTTTACATAAATCACATATATATCTTCTGCTAGATTTTAATTTTTTAACAAATAAAGTCACAGCATGAGTTTGAATTAAATATTTCAATATCATACTTATGAGATATAAAAGCATAAAACAGGTTAAATATTTTTTGCTGCATTTTTCCCTAAGATTTTTTTTCACCATGATGTGATTGTTCAAATATTTTTCAAACATTAATTAGAGCATATTGCAATGGTTACAATATCTCATGTTACTTCTTTAGATTTAAATTTTATTTTCAAGGTGAGTTATTGATAGATATTTAGCAATATATTACTTCTACTTACTCATCACATGTAAAAGACTCTAAATCCGAATCATTTTTATTAATAGAAAAAAATAAGTTTTTCAATTACATTTTGTATCACCTTAAGTCACATGCAAAAAAGAAACAGTTAAATAAATAGCATGCCTATTTGTCACATAGATAAACTAAGTCAAATGTATTCTCAAAAGGACTTGGAATACTTTTGAATTTTTTAGAAATAATTTTCTACAAATAATTCTTCATTAATTTATTCATTGAACATTAATTTTTACTTCATTTGTTATCTTAACACACACACAGTTAAAAAATAATTTGGGGACAATTACAAGGGTAAGGAAGAGAGAAGCCATTGCTTACTAAAAGATTGACTGAGGATGAGAGTAAAGCATTTTTCATGGCATGGGTTTGAATGATGGTTTGCATGTTGACAGGCACCGCCTCTGTACTTCTCATTAGATAATGATTTTAAGTTGTGTGTGTGTGTGTGTGTGTGTGTGTGTGTGTGTGTTCCTCTAGTGGTTGCATTCCAAAGAGGGGCATGCAGTGTTTCACTGAAATCCCTTTTATTGCTATGAAGATTTAAAAAGTGAAAAGAAATCTCTCAGCTTTTGTAATCATGAAGACAGAGAAACACGATATTCACAGTTTCTCTCACTAAAAGGCAATTCCTGAATAAGGGGAAGAAACTCTTCTCCTTAGATACATTAACATAAGTAGCAAAACACTGCAAAAGAGGAAAAATAAATCAGTTCAGGGAGTCGTGAAATGCAGCTGGGCTTACCTGAGCACAGACTCCAGGAGCTGAAAGCCAGGAGTATCATGCATACCAGCTGGATTTGCATTCCTGCCATCATCTCTTTCAGACTTCTAGCAAGCCAAGTCCATAAAAGTCAGAAACACACTGATGGGGGCTCTCTCAAGGGCTTCCTCTTGCCTTCAGCTGGCTTTGAAAGTGAGTGAGCTATGAGAGATGCTCTAGCCTTCCCTATATATATAAGCAGAAGGATGATGTCATGATTGTACAGGGATTATCTTTTCAGGATGTTCCCTGCCTTCATCTCTATCCCTCCCCACCCAGACCCTCCCCACTTCCTCCTTCCCTTTTCCTTTGTCCCCCACTCTCCTCCCCCACTTCTGCACCTTCAGTGAGAGCAACGATCTTCCCTAATTGCTGCTGCTGCTCCAGATTTCTGACGCACAGAAGGAGTCATTCAAAAGCACTGCCATATACAGCAAACTGGAAAAGAACCCCCAGTACATTCTTTCCCCACTTCCTCTTATTCCCCCACTCCAAGAAGTTGTAATTTGATTTTGTAAAACATGATATCTGTTAGTTCTAATATTCAAGAAAAATCTCCAGGATGAACGCATGAAATCAGTGATGCCTCAGGCTTGGAAGTTCTTAAAGAATTTGTTTACTTTTCTGGTAACTGCTAAGCAAATGTTTTGTGATTTCGAAATTAATGTAGATTGTAGATAATATATACTGAAAGAAGATAAAATATAAGCAAAGAATCAGTTATAATATAGAAATTAAGTGAAAGAAATTAGAGAGATAAAAAGAAAATCAGTAAACAAGAAAGAATAGTAGCTGCAAGGAATAGGGCATTATTTCCTAACAAATTGAAGATTTTATTGTAAATACCTGAGAGAATGACTGAATAATGTATACTGACTTTTGATTTAATGTCTTAGAAAAGCAACTTCATGTTTATAAAATCCAGCTATAGATTATTGATGTGCTTGCAGGTGGAAATATATATTGTGTTATTGACTGCTTTATTTCTGATTCTTTTCTTATTTTCTGCATACATTGCTCTGCTCTTTTGGATTCATTCTTGAATCCCCTATATAATCCTTTTCTCGCTGGTTTTTACCATTGCATCAATTTTCTTTTCCTGTTATTGTCATCTTTTCACCATAAAAATGAGACTATACTTTTGAAAAGGAGACAATCTTAAATAACCACCATTCACCAAAGTAACATTTCTAAGACAGTCTTCATGTATTTCATAAGTTACAATGATGCTCATTCCTCCTCTGGGTTCTCAAAAGAAAATTGTTCAAAATGTCTTTTGAGGTGAAGCTTTCTTCTTGCATTAGGTATTTCAGGACACATGGAGTAATCTGAAAAGATCTGCTAGGGATGTGCATATTTAAAGGCAAAGGTGTCTGAGACTTTACTTTTTAAATAAACCAATCATCTATTAACAGTGGAGAAAAAATATGGATTGATTCCTATAGAATTCATTTATATTATACAGTATATATCTATGAGATTAATTTTCCATCTTTACCCTAAACTTAAGGAAAGAATATAATTTCAAACATTAAATAGTTATTTAAAATAGCAAGGAGGCTGGCAGGTTAGCTCAGTTGGTAGAGCCTGGTGCCTACAACACCAAGGTAAAGTGTTCAGATCTCTGTGTTGTCCAGCCACCCCACTCCCAGCAAGGAGTTATTTATATAATTTAAAGTTTAGAAATTTAACAATTGTTGATTTTTTTAAATTGTAGTTTGTTTTATAAACTTATGTAAAACACAATATTAAACACTACTCACCTGGGAGAAGTTTTCTATAAAGTGTAATTAATTGGCAAAGAAATTTGTAATACTTGTAGTACAAGTCTAGATTTTTTATTTTCCCTACCAATAGGGGTCACAATGGAAGTTTAAAAGGTTTTTTATTCTCGCTTAACTGGTCATGTTAGATTTCTGAGGATTGTACTTACTTTCCTCTCATTATCAAAGCATTTTTGTAATAGAATCCTTTTAAAACCACTTCACTGAAGATATCAAGAAATTATGTATTCTTTACATGATACTTAAATTAGTCATTTTATTTGCTTTTGAACTGCAAACGCAATGAATAATCTTTTAAAATGTGTGAAAGCAGTCTAACAGTAAACATGAAGTGTGATTCCTATTTCCTTTAAGTGATTCCTTCAATATATGAAGCTCAGGGAAATGTTTTCAAAATTTCTTCCTAATTAACTAGAAAAAAAAAAGGATATAAGGAATAATAAAAATTTGCTTTGTTTTAAGTAGAGAACATGAATTTTAATTGATAATGTGAGAATTGTTTTAGATAGATGATAAATCGCAAAGAATCGGGAGCATGTTAACTATTGTCAAATGATTAAAAATCAAATACATGCTATACACTATTTTTCTTTGGGGAAAGGGAAAGGTGTGTAACATTTTGGTAAAATTATGATGTAGATAAGCTTGATCTGATCTCTAATTGATCTTCTTAAAATGTGCTTTTTCCTTTTTAGCTCTAATGCCTTCAAGCTACAGAAAAACCAATTGAATAATTTGCTTTAGGTGGAGATGTTAACTGTGGATGTTTACATTTAAAAAGTATCCTAGAAAATACTTAAACGATGTCTGTAATGCAGGATTTTAGGCAACTTTCATGGAGATAGGTGAACTATTTTTATTCTAAAGGATTTTTACCAGAAATCATTCTAACTTTTGCCTAGGTCTTAAAATAACTAATAGAGAGTTTTAACATTGCCCTTTGATAATCTTCTTGTGTTAGCCCTCCAGTTGGAGGTCCTTACTTTAACTAGGAGTCACTTATCTAGTACCTGTTGATTGTAACATGTCTACAATATATAGATATCTGAGCTTCTACTGCGACTTAAGTCAGACCTTTATTAGGTAATTGTTCAAAATAATGAAACAAGACTCCTGGAAGATTGGAAATTAGAAAGACTGGTCTGTGAGCTCATTTAATTTGGAGATAGGAAAGCTTTGAAACTACCTGATGAACAGAGGAACTTCAATTTCATGTGATTTCTTCCTGTACCTTTGAAGGCTTTGTTACCTCATTAACAGCTTCCTGGACTCTCCAACCTTTCTATACCCTGGTAGCTAAAACTTGGCCTGTGATGTTTTCACCATCTGGATTCTGCCATCCATCTTCTTTGACCATCCTATCTCTTGCTTTCTGACGTTATCTCTCATTTTTAAAAGACTGTTTTACAGCCTAATCAATGTAAATCTTTCCAAGTTTGAATCCTGAAAGTAGTCTCTTCTACTTTTTCCAGTTTCTAGTAAATGCTCATCAGTAGTTTGTACTCTTTATAGTAAACTGTGAACTGCTAGAAAGAAAAGACTCTCATACTTTTTCTTCCAAGGTTTACAGTCCACAAGTACTCAATACATACTTACTAAATTAAACTAAAATACTAATTATTTTAAATTTCTAACATGTTCTTTCTGTTTCCATTCTTAACATTTCTTTCAACCACCTCTTTTAAAACATCTTTGTTATTATTTATCTTCATATTTTTTGTGAGCCTTTACACTCGTTAATTGTCATATTTTTTGTAAGCCAAAACACTCAATTTTCCCAATGGTTTTTCAGTCATTCTTTTTCTCCCTGACTGGGAAAGCCAACTTCAAAAAATAATTTATGAAGATCCCTCAGGGATCATGTGTATTCATTAGCTGAGTCCTTAGGATAAATCATGGGTTTACTACATTTCTCTAAATGAGTTTCTGCTTTGGAGCTGCAACCCTGATTCATCTGAACAAACAATGATGTCAAAATCTCTGTAAACCCAATTGATTTTTCTGTTCAATTCAAGTCCATTATCTGGAAATACAGGTAGGTATGTTTATGCACATGCCCACACCCACACAGTATCTTATACACAAGATGCGTATAGCCCAGACCTTGGAGATTTACGTAAATGTAAAACAAACGTGCAATTTCCCAATCTATGTGAAACCATGCTTTCTTTGCTCATAATCTCTATGAATTCCCAGCTCATTTCCTTTTGGCTCTTCTTGTCTCTGTTCTTGCATCTTTATAGGTAATTAACTTGGAAAAATTGATGATGGATTTCTGTAGTCAAAGCACAATTTTGCAACTTAAACCCTAATTATAACACATGTTTGTTTGGGACTCATATGTTAATGACTTACCATATTTAACTAAGGATGTTCCACATTGCAATTATATGCTGACTTCACCTATAATTGTTTTTCTTATCTGTGAAATTATTGAGATACCACAAAATCGCTATTCACTGTAACTGTCTTCATAATCCTCCGTTTTGAGTAAGGCCCAAATAAAGCATTACAGAAAAAGAATGTTCCTGAAAATTTTCTTCTTTTATGTTTTACTTATAAAAATGTTTATAATAATCTAGAGTAAGAAATAAGATGAGTTTTTTATTGAAATAAAAGTTTTCCCCTCTTTTTTTTAGTCTGTCACAAAGTCTAAAAAAATTTTCATAGCACCTGCAACACCCAAAATAGAACAAGAAGCTCTTAAGCTACCGTTTATTAGAAGCAGATTCAGTGAAATGCTTTTTCTTTCTTCTTCTTAAGGAAATATTAGATGTTGAATTAGGAACATAATGGTTTTATATTATTCATACTCCCTGGTCCTTTTTTCAATTTACATACTTTCCCCAGTGATCCTGATGAGTCTCAGGGCTGTGAATCTTTTCTTTTCCCTAATAACCTCCCAATTTGCATCTTTGATATTCAGAGACTTGTATATCCAATAACATCCTCAGCAGTTTTACTTTGGGTTTTACTAGGCAAACTTGTTGTCTGAAGTAAAACTTTTGATTCCTCCAAACACCTTTCTAGAAATATTCTTCTCCTCTAGTGTTCATTTCTGTTATTAGAACCATGATTTACTGAGTTGCACAGATAAAAATATTAGAATTCATTTACATTTTTTCTCTCCCCTATCACTTTCAAGCTATCAAAACCCCCTGGGGGTACAAGTCTGTTTCCTAAACATATTCTAAATCTACCTACTTTTACTTAGTTCATTATCATCAGCCAGATCCAAGCCACCACCATCTTTTCCTTGCACCAATAACCACTTGAACAGTCTGCCTACAAACTGTCTTGATTCCATTCATTGTAGTTACCATAGATAAGCCAGAGTAATTTAAAATAATAATGATAATAATAATAATAATAAATAATGATGATGATAAAACTTATTCTTGTTATTCTCTGTCTAAAACACTCTAAAGTTTTCCTTTTATTCTTAGAACAAATTCCTGTGTGGACTGTATTACCTCAGCAGATTCTGTCTCCCTCTCTACCGTGATATCCTTCTGTCTTTCTGTTTCAACCAAACTGGTCTTCTGGCTTTTCTCCAAACATTCCAAGCTTTTTCTTCACAGATCTTCTATGAGCACTGTGCTTACATTGCTGTTCAGCAAATACTGATTCCCTTCCTCCTCCCAAAGTGGATGTGATATATTTCTTCATTCTATGACCTTGACTTTGGCTGTGGGACTTGCTTTGGCCAATGGGATGTTAGCAAACATAAGGAAAACAAGAATTTGATATGTGCTTGAAGTATGGCACTTGGCACTTGACCTCTTGCTCTTCTGCAATTTCCTTGAGAAGAGCTTTTGCTGAATGATCCCCAAAAGTGGAGAGACACATGGAGCAAAACTGTCCCAGCTGACTTGCAAACATGCAGTGTGAAGCAGAGGTTGTTTTAATTGATATCAAGGAAATCTCTTTTGGAGATATTCCTAGCCAAATGAGATAGCATTAGAGAATGCTTCCTTTCAAGGAGTCTTGAACATTGTTTTTAATTGTAATTGACTTTTGTAAATTCCATTGAGGAAAAATGTGTATATGGTGGTGCTAAAGGCACATGTTAGTACCTCCAATTTGGTTAGCCAATTTCTGCAGAGAGAATAGGTATGAGCTAGTTGTCAGAGGCAGAGGACTAGAGTGAATATTAAGAACAGCATTCTGAGTCTAGAAATACCAGTAACCTGAAGAATAAACCTGCAATTCATTTATTGGAAACGTACTCTGTGATAGGCACTATGCCAGGTTAATTTAATTTCATGGAACACAGCATACTGTGAAGCAGGGTTCACATGATGATATTATTCCCATTGTGCAGATTAACAAAAATAAATAAAAAGAGCTGTAGAGACTTTAAGTAGGGATAAGGGGATTTATTAAGTAGAGCTTGGATAGGACTGAACAATGCTTTCATTTCCAAAGCAACAGCTAATCTTTGTAGCTTTAATACTAGATCCAAGCAACAAGTCAATGAAAATCTTGTATTAACGTACTGGAGAAAACATTTTTCCAAGCAGAAGCAGGCTAATACTTTTAACCTAAAAGTACAGTTAGTAAAAAATAGGATCTGATTTTGATTCTATCTCATCAGTTTAACCAGGTTGTTCTCCCTTTCAGCCTTGGGTGTGTTAGACATCTTAAGCAAATATACAGACCTGTTATCTTAGAATTCTTTAATTTTAAGGACTACAGAGAACCTAAGTGGACTCTGCATACACTGGATTGTTTTAACTGAGTGGAAGATTGGAAAGCATAGAAAGAAGAATCAGGGAGAAAGTGAGGTTGCAGCCACAGGGGAGTTGAAGTGTCCTGGGAGGAGAACATTTCCCACTTTGTGCTCTAGGTGGAGGCACTAGTACGTATAGAATGAAAAGACAGTACCAGGTAAAAACTCTGGCAGTACTAGGCTATATTTTAATGAAGTCATTGACCCCCAAAATGTGAGAATTGTAAAGAGCTATATGGAGTTAGTCTGTTACTTTCATCTTACAAAGAAACACAAACCCAGATACTCTGAGTGTTACAAATATTCTTCACTTTCTAGCTCTTAATCACATCGGTTCTGACTGCTCAGAGTCTGACCCTATTTCTTGTTGCAGGGGAAGGTTATTCTCCAACATCAATCAAACTGTTTTGAAAAATTAGCTAATTCTCCATGAGTTTCACTATTGTTAGTACAGCATCCCCACAATGAGTTTGAGCACATCCAAAGGGCATTAGTCACTATAAAATGGGATTTCATTTTGGACAGGTCTTTCTTTTTTGTCTTTATTCTGTATAAAATCATGCTTTTAACATAATCAGTTTAATTGCTATCTTGCAGTAAACACAAATTATTTAGCTCCTAGATCATGGATTCTCTACTCAGATTATCTTTTGTTTTACTATGTAATATCATTGACATCAGAGGAGAGGGTTTGAGAAGGCCTGGTAGCTGGCCTCAACCCACCCTGTTCTCTAGCAGGTTCTTGGCTGCCACAAAAAAAGAATTCAAGGACAGAGTCACAGTACAAATTGAAAACAGGTTTAATGTGACAGTTAAGAATTATAGGCTTCACAGAGAAAGTGCAGCCTAGCTCCAGAGACTGAGCAGGGTCTGCACCAAGTTTAATACATAAGTATTAAAGTATTAACGTTTAGTACAAAGTGTAGGCTGGCTCAAGAGAGTGAGTATCAGCCCCTCAGAAATAAGATTAACTCAAAAGTAAAGTATACACACCACTCCCAGTGAAGCAAAAGTTGGTCCGAGGAAAGTGAGCAACCAACTACAGCAAGTTTAATACAAAACTACTAATACAAACTTATAGAAAAAGAGCAGACTGGCCCCGGGAGAAAACAGCAGCCTGCTAAAGGTAAGTTTCACACAAAAAGAAAGAAATACACACCTCAGAAAGAGTGTGGCTGGCTAGAGAGAGTGAGCAGCCCTGCCTCCTACTGGGATTCATCTTTTATAGTTTCGGTATTTAATACACATCATGGTAGCTAATGAATATTTAACTAAGGGGGTGGTTCCCAGTTATGCAACATAGTCCTTCACATGCTCAGCTGGTCTCTTTTTGGAGCCCTGTCATTGGTTGAATTCCAACATACCCACCAGAAAACACCTAGAATATTCAGTGTCCTCCAGAGCCTCTAGGGGGAGGTCATTCAAGGGATAAACTCCACTTGATGGAGCATACTCGGCTACCGGTTTCATATAACCCTTCTCTACTGAGCATGTTAAGTGATTAGATTTGCATAAGCCAGCGCTTTGTCTTCTCAATTTCCCCATGTTAGTGCCCAAAACAGGTCTAACTAGCAATATTGACTGTCCTCTAGGGAAGGGCCTAGAGGAGGGGCTTGAGACTTTGGGAGTGGTTTGAAACCAAGAGGTGGGTACTGAAACCTGAACCCAGGGAAACTGAGCACCTCCTATCTCATCATCACCTTTTTTCAATGTCCTCTCTGGCCCTAAAGTAAGGTGAACATGTTCATAAGCTGGTAACCCTNTGATTTTTCTCCACGTAAAAACATAAACCCAGGATGGCAGTTCTTCCAGTTTTTCGGGATTTTCCAAAAATTCATATTTTTATGGAAATCTTCTATCTTTAAATGCAAATATTTGGTGGAATATTTTCTTTACAATACTATTCAGGCAAGTCACAATGTGTATTATTGAGTTCAGCTTCAAGATTCGCCATTTTGCTAAGCTTTGGTTTAATCCTATTTCTATAACTTTCTACCTTTGCAGACTTAGATTTTAACTATCTGGGATTTTTCCACTACCTGTAAAATAAAAATAATAATCACTCTCTAAAAGATGGTAACATGAATTGTATGTGTTAATATGTGGTACATGTATATTGCAAAACGTATTATGTAGCAAGCACTCAATAAATGTTAGCTTACACATCCCGGTGTAAGCTACATACTCCTCTCATTTAATTTCATTTCCCACCTTCTGTATTCCTACTTTACATTTACATACCTTAATCTGCTTAAATCATCTCAGTATCTGTTTGCAAAAATTTTAATTATACTTAATCTCAAAGATTCTATGCAAATCTTATCCTTTTTCCTTCTCTCTAAAGTTGGGCATCTTTTTGCCTCTTTGCTTTCCAATATTAAGGTCTTTTAATATCAGTCCAATACGTAACATTTGTCCCCCTTTGGCTTATTTTGTAATTTAGGTAAAACTGACATAC
>NW_007731196.1:70673-80673 GCF_000696425.1 Galeopterus variegatus
TCCAATACGTAACATTTGTCCCCCTTTGGCTTATTTTGTAATTTAGGTAAAACTGACATACAGTAAAAGACATATATCCTAAGTGTAAAGAGGGATGAATTTTGACAATTGTATACATTCATGTAATTAAAAATTAAGTAAAGATGAAGATCATTTTCTTCACGCCCAAATATTTCCTCATGCACATTTCCAGAGAATGCCTCTGGCATTACAGGGTAAACACTTAATTTTGCCTATTTTTGATGCTGATATAAAGGACTCAAACGTCGTACACTTTTTTGTGCATGTCTATTAATGCTCAATATGTTTTTGAGATTAATTTATACTTTGCACATATCAGCAGTTTGTACCTCTTTATCGCTGAGTACTATTCCATTGTATAAATATACTATAATTTGTTTATTCAGTCTCCTGTGGGATGGACATTTGTGTTGTTTCCAATTTGGGGCTACTATGAATAAAGATCTTATGAACATTCATAGAACAACTGGATTTAAGGGTACGTGTATGTTTAACTTAATAGGAAACTACGTAACAGTTTTCCACGCTGTAGTACCATTTTAAAATCCCATTAGCAACATCCCTGCTAACCTTTGGTGTTTCCACTCTTTTACACCTTATCCATTATAGTTTGTATAATGTGCTATCTCTTGGTTTTAATTTGCTTTACCTTGATTACTAAGGATGTTGAGCTCTTTTTTATATACATAGTGGCTATTCTTATATTTTTCTTTGGGAAGTGTTTGTTCAGGCCTTTACCCATTGTTTAATTGGGCTATCTATCTTTTTATTGTTGAGATAGGTTTTCTTCTTCAGACACATGTACTGCAAATATTTTCTCCCAATTTGCAGCTTGCCTATTTTCATGAAAGTGTCTTTTAACGAACAAGTGTTTAAGTTTGAGGAAATCAATTTATTATTTTCATTCCTACTGGTTAGTGCTCTTAATATTCTAAGAAATCTTTGTCTGCTCCAATGTCACGAAAATGTTTCTCTACATTTGGTTCTAGCTTTATAGTTTTAATTTTTACAGTTAGATCTTTGAAACATCTCAAATTAACCTTTGTGTATGCTGTAGAGGTCGAAGTTCATATTTTCCACTTCTGTATTCCGATGCTCCACATCGTTTGTTACATTGATGTTTGTTTCCCCATTGAAATTATTTGGCTCCTCCTTAGAAAAATCATTGATCACATCGTATATGTATAAGTCTCTTTCAAAGATCTATTTGTCTGTCCTTATGTAAAAGTAACAGTATTTTGACAGTATTACTGTGGCTTTCTAGTAGCTTTGAAGTGAACAAGTTTAAGTTTCTCAGCTACGACCACCAGTACAATGTTAACAAAGTGGTGAGACCAGAAAGCTTTGCCCTATTTTGATTTTATGTGGAAAACGTTCAATATTTCACAATTAAGTATTATGCTAACTGTAGATTTTTTCCTTGTATTCCTCTTTGATTTTTTTTCAAAATCATTTGGGCTACTTTAGGTTCTTTAAATTTCCATATACATTTCAAATTGGGTTCTTTATTTACATTTTACAAGTCTGATTTTGATTTGGATTGCATTGACTTAAATTAATCAAATTGGAGATAATTTGTATCTTCAACATATTGAGTCTTCTAATCCATCAATATAGTATATTCTCCATATGTTTCGATATTTTAAAACTTTATGTCTCTCAGCAATGTTTTGCAATTTTCAGACTAGAGGTCTGTTTTATTTTTATTTTTAATTATTCATTGTTAGCATATAGACACCAAATTGATATTTGCATAATGTCATTTTATCCTGTAATCTTATTAAATTCACTCATTAGATATACTAGGGCTTTTTTTTTTATTTTGCAGATTCCTTTAGATTTTTTATCTAAACAATCATACTGACACAAATAAAGACACTTTTTTGTCTTTTTTTCTAAACCTTAAGTCATTTATTTTCTTCTTCTACTTGTTTCTTGTTGAATTAGCTAGGACCACCAGTACAATGTTAATAAAGAAATCTTTATTCCTGATTTTAAGTGGAAGGAGTTCAATATTTCACAATTAAATACTATCTAACTGTAGGTTTTTTCTGTGTATTCCTACTTGATGTGAGGTTATTTTTTAAAATCATATATGAGAGCTCAATTTTGTCACATGCTTTTGACACATCTATTAATATTATCATATAAGTTTTGCTTTTTTTCTTTATATTAATATGATGAATTATTTTGACTGATTTCTTAAATGTTAAATCAGCATTATGTTTCTGTAATAACCCCTACTATATCTTGTCTTATTATCCTATTTGTATAGCATTGGACGTATTTTGCTAAGGATTTTTGCATGTCTTTTCATTAGAGATAGTGTCCTGTAGTTTTCTTTTCTTGGAATATATTTAACTAATTTTGGTATCGTTATTAATCAGGCCTCACAAAATGATGTAGGAAGTGATCTGTCCTCTTCTATGTTCAAAACGTTTGTATGAGATTGGTATCATTACTTTAACTTTTGATTAGAATCTACCAGTGAAGATACCTTGGCCTAGTGGGAAAGTTTAAACTTTTGAATTTTTTAAAAACAAGTCTAAGCTTATTTATATGTTCTATTTCTTTCATCTAATCTTTCTAAAACTAATCACGGAGGATGACAAAAGGCTTCTTGTGCTTATGTTTAAGTCCTTCATGTGGATCTACAAGATCCAAGGTATATCACAAATTACTTAAGACATGGATAATCAATGGTTTAAATGAACATAAAAGTTAAAACTTACACATCCCAATAATTATCTTTCACCATAATAATTATAGGGTTCTCTTTACTAATTCTGACAATGATCACAATACCAGTTTGAGATGCTGCCTCAGTAAGTATCTCATTGGTTTTAAATGTATAAATATACCTGGCTGAATAATCCTTGTTTTAGTGATTTGTGCCTTTCAGTGATTTTCCTGTATTATCTAAATTATCAAACTAGTTGACAAATATTTGCTCATAATATTTTTTTACTATTTCTTTATTATCTCTTTATTTTCCTTAGGATCTATGGTAACATCTCTTTTCAATTGTTGATATTAGTTATATGTCTGTGTGTGCTTCCCCCCCCCTTGATTAATTTTGCTAAGGATTTATTAGTTTTATTCATTTTCAAAAAGACAACTTTTGGCTTTTGTCAATTTTTTTAGATCATTTATTATCCATTCTTATCATTATTGTTTATTTTCTTCTACATACTTTTGATTTAAATTACTCTTCCTTCTCTATCTTCTTAGGGTTAGGCTTAAAACATTGATTTCAAACCTTTTGTCTATTATAAATGTTTAAGTTTATAGATTTCCATCAAATCATGGTTTTAGCTGTTTTCCAGTAATTTTGATAAATTGTATTTTTATTACCACTTATTTGAAAATATATTCTAGATTGAAATTACATCAAAGATATTTTCTGAACACAGTGGAATGAAACTAGAAATCAATAATAAAAGGAATTTTGGAAAATTCAGAAATATGTGCAAAAAAAAACAACATGCTCCAAAACAACCAAGGGGTCAGAAAGAAATTAAAACAAAAGTTTTAAAATATTATGAGATAAACAAAAATGGAAACAACAACATACAGATACTTGTGGAATACAACGAAAGTAGTTCTAAAAGGAAGACTCATAGCAATACATGCCTACATCAAAAAAGAAGAAATATTTCATATAAAGAAGCTAAAGTTACACCTCAAGGAACTAGAAAAAGAGGAACAAACTAAGCTCAAAGTTAGTAGAAGGAAGGAAAAATAGTAAATATCTTAACAGAAATAAATGAATTATAGATTAGAAAAAATAGAAAGAGCAATAAAACTAAGTTGGTTTTTTAAAAAGACAAACAAGGGCCGAGCCCATGGTGCACTTGGGAGAGTGCGTTGCTGAGAGTGAAGCGACGCTCCCGCCGCAGGTTTGGATCCTATATAGGAATGGCCGGTGTGCTCACTGGCTGAGCGCGGTGTGAGCAACACCACACCAAGGGTTGCGATCCCCTTACTGGTCACAAAAAAGATAAAAAATAAATAAATAAATAAATAAATAAAAAGACAAACAAAATTGACAAACATTTAGCTAGACTAAGAAAAAAAAAAGACTCAGAAATACAAAGGATCACAAGAGACTACAATTATAGGTCAGCAAATTGGATAACCTAGAAGAAATGGACAAATTTCTGGATATATACAACCTAGATATATTCAACCTACGAAGACTAAATCATGAAGAAACAGAAAATCTTAATAGACTAATAATGAATAAGGAGATTGAATCAGTAATAAAAAGTATTTCATCAGAGAAAATTCCAGGACCCAGATAGCTTCACTGCTGAAATCTATCAAATATTTAAATAAATAATACCAATCTTTCTCAAACTCCTTCAAAAAATCAAAGAGGAGTAAATACTTCCAAACTCATTTTAAAAGAGCATAATTACCCTGATACCAAAGCCAGATAAGGACACTACAAGAAAAGAAAATTATGGGTTAATATTTCTGATGAACATAGATGCAATAATCCTCAAAACCAAATATGAGCAAACCAAATTCAATAGCACATTGAAAGAATCACTCATCATTATAATTGGAATGTATTCCTGGCATGCAAATACAATTAAACATATGCAAATCAATCAATATAATACACCACATTATCAGAATAAAGGACAAAAACCATATAGTCACCTCAATAGATGCAGAAAAAGCATGTGACAAAATTTAATATCCTTTCAAGATACAAATTCTCAACAAATTAGGTATAGAAAGAATGTACCTCAACACAATAAAGACCATGTATGCCAAGCCTACAACTAACATTATACTCAATGGTGAAAAGTTGAAAGATTTTCCTCTAAGATCAGGAACAAGACAAGGATGCTCACTTCTGCTATTTTTATTCAACATAGTACAGGAAGTTCTAGCCAGAGCAATTAGGATGAAGAAAGAAATAAAAGGAATCCAAATTGAAAAGGAAGAAGTTAAATTTTCTCTGTTTGTAGATGACATGATTTTATATATAGAAAAATCTAAAGACTCCACCAAAATACTGTTAAAACTAATAAATGAACTCAGAAAAGTTGCAGGATACAAAATTAATATACAAAATTAGTACTGTTTCTATACACTATCTAAAAATAAAAAAAAAATCAAGAATACAATCCCATTCATAATAGCTATACAAAAAAAATACTTAGAAATAAATTTAACCAAGGAAGTGAAAGATCTGTACACTGAAAATGATAAAACATTGATGACAGAAATTGAAGACACATATAGAAATGGAAAGATACCATGTTCTCATGGATTGAAAAAATTAATATTGTTAAAACATTCATATTACCCAAAGCAATCTACAGATTCAATGCAATTCATACCAAAATTCCAATGGCATTTTTAACAGAAATATCAAAAAACAATTCCAAAATTTACACGGAACCACAAAAGACCCTGAATAGGCAAAGCAATCTCAAACAAAAAGAGCATAGCCAGCGACATCACAATATCTGATTTAAAAATATACTACAAAGCTATAATAATCAAAACAGAAATAGTATTTACATGAAAGAAGACACATAGACCAATGGAACAGAACAGAGAACACGAAAATAAATCCACACACTTATAGTCAACTGATTTTCAACAAAGATGCCAAGAACACACAATGGGGAAAGGGCAGTCTCTTCAGTAAATGGTGCTGGAAAAAATTGGATATTCACATGCAGAAGAATGAAATTAGACCCTCATCTCACACCATATATGAAGCTCATTAAAAATGGATTTAAAAACTTAAACATAAAATTTGAAACTACTAGAATAGAACACAGGGGATAAACTCCTTTACATTGGTCTGATCAATCATTACTGGAATAGAACTCCAAAAGGACAGGCAACAAAAGCAATATTAGACAAATTAGGCATCAAACTAAAAAAGCTTCTGTACGACGAAAGAAACAATTAACAGTCTGAAGAGACAACCTATGGTATGGGAGACTATATTTGTAAACCATACATCTCATTAGGGGTTGATACCCAAGATAAGTAAAGAACTCAGACAACCTAATAGTAAGAAAACGAATCACCCATTTTAAAAAATGGGCACACATTGTGAATAGACATTTCTCAAGATAAGGCATACAAATGGCAAACAGGTATATGAAAAAATGCTGAACATCACTAATCACTAGGAATATGCAAATTCAAATCACAATGAGATATCAACTGACACCTGTTAGAATGGCTGTTATGAAAAAGACAAAAGGTGACAAGTATTGGTGAGGATGTGAAAAAAAGAGAACACTGGTGGTGAGAATATAAATCACTACAGCCATTATGAAAAAGTGTGGAAATTCCTCAAAAAATTAAAAATAGAACTAGCATATGGTTCAGCAGTCCCGTTAGTGGGTATATATCCAAAGCAAATGAAATCAGTTTGCCAAAGAGATATCCACACTCCTATGTTTATTGCAGCATTACTCACAATAGCCAAGATAGGGAGTCAACCTAATTGTCCATTAGTGGATAAAGAAAAGGTGCTATATATACACAATGGAACCCTTTTAAGCTATTACAAAAGAAGGAAATCCTTCTTCTTTATTTTTATTTTTCTGTAACAATATGGGTAGACCTGGAGGACATTATGTTAAATGAAATAAGCCAGGCACAGAAAGACAAATACCACACGAAATCTCTCATATGTGGAATCTAAAAACATTGATCTCATAGAAGTAGAGAGTGGTGGTTACCAGAGGCTAGGGTGGCTGAGTGGGTAATTCGGGGGATGGGACAGGGAGATGTTGGTCAAAGGATGCAGAATTTCAGTTAGGTAGGAGAAATAAATTCAAGACATCTACTCTACTACATGGTGACTGTGGTGATGATGTTTGGATGGGTTGTCTCTGCCAAAACTCATGTGGAAATTTGATCCTGAATGTGGCAGCACTGGAAACCGATTGAGTCATGGGGGCGGATCCCTCATGAATGGATTAATGCTCTCCCTGGGGGAGGGGGGATTAATGAGTGAGTTCTCACTCTATTAGTTCCCGTGAGAGCTGGTTGTTTATAGGACCCTGACAACTCCTCTCTTTCTCTTGCTTCCTCTTTCGCCATGTGATCTGCTTGTACCCGCCAGCTGCCTGCCACTTTCTGCCATGAGTAGAAGCAGCCTGAGGCCCATGCCAGATGCAGCTGTGCCAGAATTGTAAGCTAAATAAACTTTTGTTCTTCATAAATTACCCAGTCTCAGGTATTTTTGTTATAGCAACACAAACGGACTAAAGCAGAGGAATAAATTCAAGAGATCTATTATACAACATGGTGGCTGTGGTTACCATGGCAACAATGTATTGCATTCTTGAAAAAATGCTGAGTGGATGTAAAGTGTTTTCACCACAAAATTAATAACTATATGAGGTAATGCATATGTTAGTTAGCAAGATTTCGTCACTCCACAATATATATGTACTTCAAAACATCATGTTGTGCATGATAAACACAAACAATTTCATCTCTCAATTTAAAAAATAAAAATAAAGAATAGCAATTTATTAATTTATATTAATATCTTTAACTAATACAGTGTCTGTTCTCATACTCTCAGGCCATGACATTCTTTTATTACACGCAAGTCTGTTAAAATCAGGAATAGTTTTGTCATAGCAAAATCAGCACAGACTGTTAAATATAAGAGTGGTTTCTGGCACCAGCCTCTAGTAATCTCATGATTTACCTCCACAGTAACCATAGCTAATATTTGTTGAGCCATTACTTCCTCACAGCATCTTTATGGGGTACAATTATATCCCTGTTTTACAAATAGAGACATAGAGATACAGAGATTGAGTAACTAGTAAGTAGTAGAGCTGGGTTTCAAATACATGGGGTATGGCTCAAGAGTCCAAGTTCTCAACCATTCTGCTATAGGCATATGCAGAGTCCAATTGAATACTGAGTTTAATTAATTAAAAACTGTTCTTAATGGAGCTACCTATCAAAGCCAGATGACTAATTAGGACTGACTATATAAGTCCTACAAAGCTTAGGAATGCTATTCTAAACTTTTATGGAGAAACAAAATAACACTGCCACCATAAAATGACCCTAGAACTGAAATGGAATCTCTGCTTCTGGGCTTTACCTAAACCATGCAAAATAGTTATTTCTTCCATACTTAAAACTTCTTAGGTTATTTCACAATCCATGACCTCTACATCCATTATCTAAAAGGTGTTGTGAGAAAAGCCACATCCATTCCAATTTTTAGACATGGTTTCTATTACCATGATCAAATTTAAGAAAGGAAAGAACTGCAGAAGATACATACCTATTGCAGGTAATAGTAGGAGCTGTAGTAGTGGTGGTAGTAGTAGTACCTCTGGTATTCAAGTTAACCATTTTTCTCCAATAACTTTGGGTTTTCTACCATCTGCTATAAACAGCTCTATTTTGCACAATGCTATTTTGGCATATCTTGATTGTCCAATGATTCTCACTCAAGTCCGGCCTCACCCTTCTGGCCAGCTCTAATTATTTCTGAGTTCTTCTCTTTTGTCCAAACAAAACAGGTTTTGTATCTTATTCTTCCCTTAATAGCGAATGGGGTTTCAAGTAAATCAGATAAACTGATTTATTGTAGCAAGCTATCTAATATGTTATTTCCTCACAGACTACCACATAAAAGGTGACAAATTGGCTCACAGTCAGGTACCTGTGTGGAATCCAGAACTTAGAATTTCAGCTTTGCTGTTCTTTTTATGCAGGCCCTGGGGAAAACTGGCTCTTACCAGCACAGATGCCTATGATAATTATACCAGTAAGCCAATTTTATCATTAAAATGTGAAGAATAAATTTCTAATAAGAATATAAAACTCATAAATAAGACTTAAAAAAAACTTAAATTTACATTTAATGAGAAAATGAGGATGCATTATTCTTTTCTTCATTTTTTTAGATCAGAAAACTGAGGCTTAGGTTAAGTAATTTACCCAAGGTCTCTACTAGGAAGTGGCAGAGGTTCGATGTGGATCCCTGACTATCTAGCTCCAAAATTCATCCTCTTAACTTCTACGCTATGTTTGCCACCATTTTAATTAAGTCATGTAAGGAAAGCTCATATAATAAAGAGACTTGAATGCCAGGCTGCAGAGTTTGTACTTAATTCTGAAACAGTCTAAAAAGGATTTAAGCTGGGAACAAGTGGTATATTTAAAAGATTAGTTTCATAATGCATTGGAGGAGGAAGGTAATTGAGACATTGATGTAAGCGGTTAAGAGGCGGTGCCAAGACTTTGCTCTCCATTCTGTGCATGTATAAGATCAGCCCAAATAATTTTGAAATTTTGTTGTCAGAAAGGGAATCAAGACTTGTTAATATGAAGAGAAGCTGTGTCTATGCTTTAAAAATAAACTATAACAACAATGGATAATTTATTATCTTGGTTACACTTCCCTCAAAAATAGGATATTCTATCAGAATACATGTTTCAACACTTCTTAGAATTTGGTATCAATTCAACCACAGATTAAATAATATTCATTCAATTAAGTATAATATTTATTTATTCTTTCATTATCAAGAATAATGTACCACCTTCCATGTTGATTTTTCACATGTTAATATAAATATGTAAGGGAATACATCTTTTCTATCTATTTTGGATGAGCTTTATATTCATAGAAGAGCAGAAGGACATTTTAATGATTTTCTACCATCAAAACTCTTTTTACGTATTTTATCTTTTTAAAAAGTAGGAGTTGTATAGATAAGTCTTCTATAAAGACTTCCTGTTGTTTCAGAAAAGGACCAATGCATTCCCATAATTTTTCAAGTTATAGTTTTCAAAAAGCTAAAACATATAAATTTTATACAAATATATAGTGGGCAAATGTCAAAGATTGACATAACTCATTAATAAAGGACTAAGCAGAATTGTAAAGCTGGTCCTAAGGAGGATAGAAAAGATTGTTACATATATAGATAATGAATTACAGACAGAATGC